>NC_051160.1:156596271-156691067 GCF_013339745.2 Dermacentor silvarum
GCACTCACGGCACTGGCGCTCACTTCCACTCAGTCACTGGCACTCTCTTCCACTCGCACTCACTCGCGCACTCGCACTCACCTCCATCACACTCCCAGGTCACGCACTCTCACGTCGCACCCCCTCACACTCATGGCACTCACGTGCACTGCTCTCACTTCCACTCAGTCAACTGGCACTCTCTTCCACTCTCACTCACTCGCAACGCACTCCTTCCCTCACACTCACTGGCACTCACTCTCACTCGCACGGAACCACTCACACTCCTGCACTCACGTGCACTTGCGCTCACTCCACTCAGTCACATGCCTCTCTTTCCACCTCGCACGTCACTCGCCCGCACTTCACTTCCACTCACATCACTGCACCCACTCTCACCGCACATTTTCCCCCCCCCCCCCACTCCTACTCAATGGCACTCACTTGCACTGGCGCTCACTTACCACTCAGTCACTGGCAACTCATCTTCCTCAGTCACTGCACCGCACCTCGCACTCACGCACTCGCACCTCCCTCACCTCACAGGCACTCACTCTCACTCGCACTCCCACTCACACGCACTGGCACTCACGTGCCACTGGCGCTCACTTCCACTCAGTCACTGGCACTCTCTTCCACTCGCACTCACTCGCACTCGCACTCACTTCCACTCACACTCACTGGCACTCACTCTCACTCGCACATCCCACTCACACGCACTGGCACTCACGTGCACTGGCGCCTCACTTCCACTCAGTCACTGGCACTCTCTTCCACTCGCACTCACTCGCACTCGCACTCACTTCCACTCACACTCACTGGCACTCACTCTCACTCGCACTCCCACTCACACTCACTGGCACTCACGTGCACTGGCGCTCACTTCCACTCAGTCACTGGCACTCTCTTCCACTCGCACTCACTCGCACTCGCACTCACTTCCACTCACACTCACTGGCACTCACTCTCACTCGCACTCCCACTCACCCTCACTGGCACTCACGTGCACTGGCGCTCACTTCCACTCAGTCACTGGCACTCTCTTCCACTCGCACTCACTCGCACTCGCACTCACCTCCACTCACACTCACAGGCACTCACTCTCACTCGCACTCCACTCACACTCACTGGCACTCACGTGCACTGGCGCTCACTTCCACTCAGTCACTGGCACTCTCTTCCACTCGCACTCACTCGCACTCGCACTCACCTCCACTCACACTCACAGGCACTCACTCTCACTCGCACTCCCACTCACACTCACTGGCACTCACGTGCACTGGCGCTCACTTCCACTTCAGTCACTGGCACTCTCTTCCACTCGCACTCACTCGCACTCGCACTCACTTCCACTCACACTCACTGGCACTCACTCTCACTCGCACTCCCACTCACACTCACTGGCACTCACGTGCACTGGCGCTCACTTCCACTCAGTCATGGCACTCTCTTCCACTCGCACTCACTCGCACTCGCACTCACTTCCACTCACACTCACTGGCACTCACTCTCACTCGCACTCCCACTCACACTCACTGGCACTCACGTGCACTGGCGCTCACTTCCACTCAGTCACTGGCACTCTCTTCCACTCGCACTCACTCGCACTCGCACTCACTTCCACTCACACTCACTGGCACTCACTCTCACTCGCACTCCAACTCACACTCACTGGCACTCACGTGCACTGGCGCTCACTTCCACTCAGTCACTGGCACTCTCTTCCACTCGCACTCACTCGCACTCGCACTCACCTCCACTCACACTCACAGGCACTCACTCTCACTCGCACTCCCACTCACACTCACTGGCACTCACGTGCACTGGCGCTCACTTCCACTTAGTCACTGGCACTCTCTTCCACTCGCACTCACTCGCACTCGCACTCACTTCCACTCACACTCACTGGCACTCACTCTCACTCGCACTCCCACTCACACTCACTGGCACTCACGTGCACTGGCGCTCACTTCCACTCAGTCATTGGCACTCTCTTCCACTCACTCGCACTCCCACTCACACTCACTGGCACTCACGTGCACTGGCGCTCACTTCCACTCAGTCACTGGCACTCTCTTCCACTCGCACTCACTCGCACTCGCACTCACTTCCACTCACACTCACTGGCACTCACTCTCACTCGCACTCACACTCACACTCACTGGCACTCACGTGCACTGGCGCTCACTTCCACTCAGTCACTGGCACTCTCTTCCACTCGCACTCACTCGCACTCGCACTCACTCCACTCACACTCACTGGCACTCACTCTCACTCGCACTCCCACTCACACTCACTGGCACTCACGTGCACTGGCGCTCACTTCCACTCAGTCACTGGCACTCTCTTCCACTCGCACTCACTCGCACTCGCACTCACTTCCACTCACACTCACTGGCACTCACTCTCACTCGCACTCCCACTCACACTCACTGGCACTCACGTGCACTGGCGCTCACTTCCACTCAGTCACTGGCACTCTCTTCCACTCGCACTCACTCGCACTCGCACTCACCTCCACTCACACTCACAGGCACTCACTCTCACTCGCACTCCCACTCACACTCACTGGCACTCACGTGCACTGGCGCTCACTTCCACTTAGTCACTGGCACTCTCTTCCACTCGCACTCACTCGCACTCGCACTCACTTCCACTCACACTCACTGGCACTCACTCTCACTCCCACTCACACTCACTGGCGCTCACTTCCACTCAGTCACTGGCACTCTCTTCCACTCGCACTCACTCACACTCGCACTCACTTCCACTCACACTCACTGGCACTCACTCTCACTCGCACTCACACTCACTGGCACTCACGTGCACTGGCGCTCACTTCCACTCAGTCACTGGCACTCTCTTCCACTCACACTCACTCGCACTCGCACTCACTTCCACTCACACTCACTGGCACTCACTCTCACTCGCACTCCCACTCACACTCACTGGCACTCTCTTCCACTCGCACTCACTCGCACTCGCACTCACCTCCACTCACACTCACAGGCACTCACTCTCACTCGCACTCCCACTCACACTCACTGGCACTCACGTGCACTGGCGCTCACTTCCACTCAGTCACTGGCACTCTCTTCCACTCGCACTCACTCGCACTCGCACTCACTTCCACTCACACTCACTGGCACTCACTCTCACTCGCACTCACACTCACTGGCACTCACGTGCACTGGCGCTCACTTCCACTCAGTCACTGGCACTCTTTTCCACTCGCACTCACTCGCACTCGCACTCACCTCCACTCACACTCACAGGCACTCACTCGCACTCGCACTCCCACTCACTGGCACTCACGTGCACTGGCACTCACTTCCACTCAGTCACTGGCACTCTCTTCCACTCGCACTCACTCGCACTCGCACTCACCTCCACTCACACTCACTGGCACTCACTCTCACTCGCACTCCCACTCACACTCACTGGCACTCACGTGCACTGGCGCTCACTTCCACTCAGTCACTAGCACTCTCTTCCACTCGCACTCACTCGCACTCGCACTCACTTCCACTCACACTCACTGGCACTCACTCTCACTCGCACTCCCACTCACACTCACTGGCACTCACGTGCACTGGCGCTCACTTCCACTCAGTCACTGGCACTCTTTTCCACTCGCACTCACTCGCACTCGCACTCACCTCCACTCACACTCACAGGCACTCACTCGCACTCGCCGGCACTCACACTCACTGGTACTCACTCGCACTCGCACTCACCGGCACTCACACTCACTGGTACTCACTCGCACTCGCACTCACCTGCACTCACACTCACTGGCACTCACTCGCACTCACCTGCACTCAAACTCACTGGCACTCACTCGCACTCGCACTCACCTGCACTCACACTCACTGGCACTCACTCGCACTCGCACTCACCTCCACTCACACAGTCGTCTCTCCTTGGATGTCCTGCAAAGTTATACGGTTAAAACGTTGGAGTAGCAAGTAAGGGCGCCTGCTATAGTGCCGTCACTTGCCAGTCCCCTTACGTGGTAGTGGTTTATTCTGAACTACAGAGGCAAATACTGCGCCATGTGTGGTACTAAAGAAACACACCGTTGCGTGCTAGCGAGTCAGCACTTTTGCAAAAAGAGCCATATTGCGGACACATATGCATACTGGCAAAAACAAACGGCAGAACTGATCTCACGATGACTGTCGACGGTATACTCGCATTATAAGTGATGTATGAACGCGATGACTTAACTGAAGTGACGACGATTGTGAAATGACAGCGTGACTAATACAGCATAATGACGACTCTATGACGACGACGGCGTGATCATGCTAGCCAGGAGAGCATGAGCAAGTAGGCCACGAATGCCATTCGCAATTAAAAACTAGGAAAGACAGCTTCACTTTGGCGTGTTTCATTTCTTCCATGCAATGTTTGGTGTTCAGTATGCCGGGTTCCGAGCTAGCATCTTCGAATAAAATGCCCTCGACTGTAGCAGAACACTTTAAATAAAACTATTGCGCCATTGCACACGCAAAGTGTTTTTGGCTTTAGAAGTTTTCTATTATTGCGATAGCAATTATATGGACACTCCAAAGCGGATTTCTGCCGTCAGCGTCGTCGTCGCCGTCGTCGTTGCCGTCGACGTCGCCGTGAGGTTCCGTATGACGACTACGGCGATGAAATCGTCGCCGCGCTCCGGACGCTGTATGTGCGAGTGAAGGGGCGCGAGGGACGCGCGCTTTCACGGGGAGCGAACGCACGTCGGAGAGCAAACGCGCGTTCTGCGCCGTGCTCCCTGAAAGGCTGTAGAATTAAGCGTCTCTTTCCTCCTTTACAATCACCATATAGGAAGGAAGGAAGGAAATCAACTTTATTAAAGGTCCTGCAGGCCACGAGAGCTTTGGGGCTCTCATGGAGCGGGCGTCTCCCACGACGGAACCGGGAGGTTGAGCTTCCTGGCGATCACCATATATAGATAGCAAACGCGACTTCTTCTATCGCGCGAAAGGCCGTGGGGAGATAGGACGGAGGGAGAGAGGGGAGGCGACGTTTAGCTGCGGCACCAAATGCGTATTTATATAAAAAAACTTGTCGCAGTTTCACCTTAAAGGCGAAGCATCAATTGCGATAGCAAATTTTTAGAGAGCTATACGGAGTAATGATATTAGCTTTATCAGCTGTATAAACTTGGACATGCAGCAGCACCGGCAACACGCAGAACTGTTGTCGACGCCGTCGGCGTTTTGCCCGCGTTCGCACAAAATGCGTGCGGCGTTGGTGACTGTTGCCGGAGCCTCTGATTTAAATAGGCACTTGGTGCCGCAGCTAAACGTCGCCTCCCCCCCCCCCCACCCCCGGCCTTTCGCGCGTCGGAAGAGGGCGCGTTTGCTCTACATATATGGTGATTGTAAAGGAGGAAAGAGACAGAGACGCCTACTTCTGCAGCCCTTAAGGGAGCACGGCGCAGAACGCGTGTTTGTTCTCCGCCGTGCGTTCACTCCCCGTGAAAGCGCGCGTCCCTCGTGCTCTTTCACTCGCACATACAGCGTTTGGCGGCGCGCGGCGAAATGGCGCTGAGCCGTGCTCCCTCAAGGGCTGCAGAAGATAGCGCCAACCTTTCCCTTTCCCTCAAGAACCACTTATCTATCGCGCGGCGACGATTTCATCTCCATTGACGTCATACGGAACCCCACGGCGACGGCGACGGCAACGGCGACGCCGACGGCAGAAATCTGCTTTAGAGTGTCCATATAATTGCTATCGCAATAAAACGTTGCGAGGCGAGAAGGTGGGTAAGATTTCCGACGCTGCTCGACGACCGTCCCATTCTGGTCTCGTCGAAAACCTCCGAGCCGCCCCCAGAGGCACCGGCAACAGTCACCAACGCCGCGCGCGTTCGGTGCGAACGCGGGCAATAGACCGACGGCGTCGACAACAGTTCTGCGCGTTGCTGGTGCTGCTGCATGTCCAAGTTTATACAGCTGATAGAACTACTATCCTTACTCCGTATAGTCCTCTACTAATTTGCTATCGCAATTGATGCTTCGCCTTTTGGGCGAAACTGCAACATTTTTTTGCTCTACGAATCACCGACACACGTTTTGTTGCCGTATTTCTGCAATCAATGTTTATCATTAAAAGCGGGGCCCTATGCTTCGCTCGAGCAAATAACAATAGGTTGAAAATGACCCAGCACAACCAATCTTCGGAGGACTTTTGAGGTTGATGCGATTAGCATTCAAGCGATGTAGCCATCCACTACACTGGAATGATGAACTTACATTTTGGTGAAGACACCGGGATAATTTTCTTGATTTGCCGATTCCGTGTCTATCGCTTGAAAATCGTCCAGCATAGCACCTAGTAAAGGAAGATCGTATGGTCTAGAAATAGGAGCAACCCACTGTGTAGTAAGCATTGTCAAGATACGGTTCTCGTTGACGGGATCAGTGACATACACCTATAGTCCATCCGCAGACCCCTATATTTTTCTACCTGGTTGAGACCGTCTAGACAATTACTTGTCGATGGCCCCTTCGGGGAACGTGATGTACAGTTTGTAGGGAAGAGGGTTTCTGAGGTAGTCGAGCCCCACTTTAACATCGCATTTACAAACTCTGCCTGATATGAAGATGGGCTTTAGTGCATTTATCCTCAAGAGGTTTATGTAAATGCTGATGCAGTCAGACACGTTGCGTGGCTGTGACTATCATTAGGTCAGCCTCCGATGGCAACAGAGAGAGAGAGAGACAAGGAGGTCGGCCAGACCTACCTGGTATGACCTAGTATCTCTGCACAACAGAAGGGAGACAAAAAAAGAGTGATAAAATATGATAAGAACCGGAGGAAGGGATAGCCATATAAAATAACCACATATTTCACTGGTTTCCTTAAAGCCTCGAGTCTAGTGGGGTGCACTTCAAGTAGTCCATAACAGCCATTGTAGCTAGCTATTGTTGCTACGGTGGGGTATCACACATTGTAGGAAACTAGTACTTTCAGGCAATGTCTGCCTCCCAATGCCTGTCTTTGTAGAAGTCATGGGAAAGTTTAGGATTCGGCATACTATGCCAAATCATATACCCGCCGTGTATCAATCGTCTTACGTGTTTGAAGGCGATGGCGACACGAGACATCCACTCATCTCTTTGATGGGTAGTAAATAGGCAGGTTTTCGAGGGTACCTGAAACTGTTAGAGTTGGACAGTCATGCAACTTTCTCCGTTGCGATGTTCATCTGGCTAGTAGACCGGGCGGCAAACTGGGTGACCCCTCGCAAATGAACTCTTCCACTTGCACTGGTACGAACCTGTCTTAGATCTTCGAGACATCTAATGCGTACTTAAGCGCTCGCACATAGTACACGAAGCATCAAAATTGTCGTCGAGTAAGTGCTTCTTTAAGTACTTGTTTGGCCCCAATGAAGCGCTGGGCCTGGCGGGGTGCGATCCGTCGTTCATTCTGGGCTTGGCGCTCTCGTCCCAGTAGGGGTCCATGGTCTGTAGAGATGCGTTAACGCTGCTTACCTCTAATGCTAGAGGATGGCTTCATGATTTATAGCGATGCGTTCACGCTAAACATGTTGCATCTGATGTAATTGCCCCCTCCTCACATCCCCCTGCTGAGCGGCGCAACGACGGCGAGATGCCTCAGCACGACTGACTATTCCCAGTAATGAAAGGTATATACTAAACGTGATTTTATGTTGTTGCGGAATAAAAGCGAACACGAAGAGACGTGATGAGGAATTAGCAGTACGAAATGAAGCTGAGGCTGTGGCGGGAAGTTCTTGGGTAAAATGTTGCGTTGTTTAGTGTTCAGAATTGGTGTGTAACATGTTGGTGAGAATGGTATCATCCGAAGAATGGAGGGAATTAAGGACAAAACCTTGGATGACGCTTAAGCTTCACCTTTAGGAGTGGAACGCAGTAGCATTCAAAGAACCCTGACTGCTTGTCGCGCTTCCCGACAACTGCAGCTTATGTAACCGTAATGCTTACCTAGAAACGCTGGCTGCGAACGCTATGCACGAAGGCGAGCTTTCTGGATTTTTTTTGTTTCCCCCGCACGGCTGGAACCGCGAATGCGAGCAGGCGAGCGCCATCTGGATGGTGTTGCCAGGAACCTAGCGAGGCGCGCTGCTCCCACTAAGACCTCAAACGGCAGCTGGAAAAGAGTTAGTGTTCGAGTTTCCGCGTAACAGAATTATGTTTTCTCGTATATTCAAATTACAATCTGACGTTATCTGTGTCTGTAGGTTGTGTGTAAGTCGCACTTTACAAATTTTCTCGCGCATGCTACTTTGAGAAATTTAATTATTTCGGTTGCGCCTATGCGCCACGCGGAGAGCCTGTATGGTTCGGGCTGCGTCTTTCGGTATTATTTTTTTCTAAGGGACAACACCACCGACACCGACACCGGATTGTCTTTGACATGGGGCCTTTGACGCTATCGAGTTAAAGCAGTGCACGTACAAAAGGAGGCGCTGGAAGAATTTGAACGCTGGCCGCAACCTAAGCTAGTAATCATGCTTCGTGGTTTCATGGAAAACTTGGGAGTGTAGCACGCTGCCGTTGACGTCAATTGTGGATTGGAGGATCGAAAACAAGCCATTAGACGACCATGCACAACGAAAACAGTGATGTTTGAGAGCGATAGAAAACGGAAAACAAAGGTTGCATAAGAGTGCGCTAGTTTGCGAGGAGCATTTGTGAGGAGTTGCGTGCAGCTGGATGCGAGAGCTTTGGTGTAAGTGCACACACTGCACAGACTTCGATGCCAGCAAAAGCAATGACATGACATGAATAGTACATACAACGCAGCGCTGCACAGTTAAACATAAACAGGGACTAAATCAGCACAGAGGAAGCGCATCTATTTAATGTTTATTCGAAACGCACAGGAGGTGCACATTGGGGGCAACCACGCAATGCGCAAGAGTGATGCAAACTGTGCTTTCCTAGTTCCTCGGGCATGGCGTCGTTGCCCACAATGTTCATCCCTGTATGTTTTAATAAGCAGCTGATAGATACGCCTCGTCTGTGCTGTTTTCATCCCTGCGTGTGTTTAACTTTGCAGCTCTGCTTTATAAGTAAAAATGTTATATTCCCAACTAGCCCCAAAGCAAGCCTTAATTAATATGACAGGAGGCGAAGGAACTCAGAATTAACTGGGTGCGTCCGGTTCAGCAGCTCTTGACTGAGGCCATGGAAACCTCCGGCGACCAGGTTTCCCTTCAAGTCAATGGTCGCAACTATTGACCCTGACCACTAGCAGCTACTATGACAATCCTGAACTACGGCACTAATTCTTCGAAGTTGGACCTGAAGGACGAGAATCTGGGACTGTTGACATGATGCCTGCCGAACATGCGTGATAACGCTAAGCTCTCCAAGCCGCAACGTCTGTTGCAAGATTCGCCAAGCCTACGATCAGAAGCCATCTCTTGAGCCCTACGGCTATGAAGAGTTTCTGCTGGACCTGTACAAGAAGTACATGTACACGCAGACCCCAAGTGAGTAAAATGGGGGCAGCAATAAGCTTAACCAGTGCAAGGTCCGCGAGAGCCTTAAGTTAGAAGAGAAGCGGGCATCAAAGAAGACCTTCCAGATTTCAAATAGCAAAAACAATAGACTCACGCCAAAAAACGCGACCAAGATGCTGACAAAACATACCCGTCTGCTGGTAGCCGACAAGAAGCGCGTTTTCACAAAGCAGAACCAGGCCGACAAGCAGTGTTGGCATAAAGTTTGCAAGCATGTCGCTAAAGTTGGGCGAATAAGTCGCTAAAATTGACGCTACAACTTCTGAGTAAATTTACGGAAACGTAGGCGTTTGAGAAGACTATAATATACGTTCATCATCATCAGCCTATTTATGTGCACTGCAGGACGAAGGCCTTTCCCTGTGATCTCCAATTACCCCTGTCTTGCGCTAGCTGATTCCAACTTGCGCCTGAAAATTTCCTAACTTCATCACCCCACCTAGTTTTCTGCCGTCCTCTACTGCGCTTCCCTTCTCTTGGTACCCATTCTGTAACTCTAGTGGTTCACTGGTTATCCATCCTACGCATTACATGGCCTGCCCAGCTCCGTTTCTTCCGCTTAATGTCAACTAGAATATCGGCTATCCCAGTTTGTTCTCTGACCCACACAGCTCTCTTCCCGTCTCTTAACGTTAGGCCTAACATTTTCTGTTCCATCGCTCTTTGTGTAGTCCTCAACTTGTTCTCGGGCTTCTTTGTTAACCTCCAAGTTTCTGCCCCACATGTTAGCAACAGTAGAATGCAATGATTGTACACATTTATTTTCAACGACAGTAGTAAGCTCCCTGTCAGGATTTGGCAATGCCTGTCGTATGCACTCCAACCCAATTTTGTTCTTCTGTAAATTTCTTTCTCATGATCAGGGTCCCCTGTGAGTAATTGACCTAGATAAACGTACTCATTTACAGACTCAACAGGCTGAATGGCGATCCTGAATTCTTGTTCCCTTGCCAGGCTATTGAACATTATCTTTGTCTTCTTCATATTCATCTTCAACCCAATTCTTACACTTTCTTGATTAAGGTCCACAATCATTTGCTGTAATTCGTCCCGTTTATTGATGAATAGGACAATGTCATCTGCAAACCAAAGGTTGCTGAGGTATTCGACGTTGATCCGCACTCCTAAGCCTTCCCAGTCTAAGAACTTGAATACTTCTTCTAAACATGCAAACTTACATTGGAGAGATTGTGTCTCCTTGCCTGACCTCTTTCTTGATAAGTATTGTTCAACTTTTCTTGTGGAGAACCAAAGTTGCTGCGCAATACTTGTAGATATTTGCCAAGATATTCACGTATGCCTCCTGTACTCATTTATTACGCAATGCCTCTATGACTGCTGGTATCTCTACTGAATCAAATCCTTTTTCATAACCTATGAATGCCATACAGAGAAGTTGGTTGTACTCCGCATATTTCTCCATTACCTGATTTATGACATAGATATGATCCATCGTAGAATATCCCTTCCTGAAGCCAGCCTGTTCTCTTGGTTGGCTGAAGTCAAGTGCTGCCCTGATTCTATTGGAAATTATCTTGGTGAATATTTTATACAATACTGAAAGCAAGCTTATGTGTCTATAATTCTTCAATTCTTTAACGTCTTCCTTCTTGTGAATGAGTATAATATTGGCGTTCTTCCAGCTGTCTGGTACACTTGAAGTTGTGAGGCATTGCGTATAAAGGGCCGCAAGCTTTTCAAGTATGATATCTCATCCATCTTTGATCAAATCTACTGTTATTCCATCTTCTCCAGCAGTTTTTCCTCTGGTCATGTCTTTCAAGGCCCTTCTAACTTCATCGCCAGTTATAGAAGGAGCCTCTGTGTCCTGTTGATCACTACTTCGAATGAAAGTAGCTTGGCTGCTCTGGAGAGTGTACAGGTCAGTATAGAATTCTTCCGCTGCTTTTACTATGTCATCGAAATTGCTGATGATATACCCTGCTTATCTTTCAGTGCATACATTTTGCCTTGTCCTATGCCAAGGTTTCTTCTCATTGGTTTCATGCTGCGTCCATATTTTAGTGCTTCTTCAATCTTTTCCACGTTATAATTTTGTTTACTTTATTCTTATTTATCAGTTTCGACAGTTCAGCGAATTCTATCTGCTCTCTCGAGTTTGATACTTTCGTGTTTTGCCATTTCTTTATTAGGTCCTTTGTTACTTGGGAGAGCTTACCTACTGGTGCCTTGGTGCCTTACCTCCCACTTCGATCGCTGCTTCTGAGATCAGCCTAATTACGGTTTCATTCGCACTTGGTCACGCCAGCGTTTTGACAGCGGCTGTCTGCGGTCATCGAGTGTGATGTATTCATGTTTGCTTGCGGGCGCTAACACCAAGCATGTTAATTCAGTTAGTAAGCCAATGTGTCCAAGTTTATGCAGCCGATAAAACTACTATCCCTACTCCGTATAGCTCTCTACTAATTTGCGATTGCAATTGATGCGTCGCCTTTCGGGCGAAACTGCGACATTTTTAATACAAACCTTACAACGGACGATGACAACTGAAATTCGCCTTTATCCTCATATTGTGAGGTTCCAAATGCAGCACAATTCAAAAGAACACACACAATCCGATTTGCATAACACGCAAAAAGCACTTGATCACCAGTATGCATGAACACTTTCTAATTCTCGGTACGGCTCAAGGGACAGCGTTATTCTGCCATACGCACAAGGTCGCATGTTGCCACTGCGATGACAGTTACGTAACCTTCTAAAATGTTCATCAAAATGATGTTCATGAAAATGATAGAAAATGACGTAGGTCATTAGTGCGCTTCCGCCTGTTGGTATCCCTGAAGGGTCTTCGCAGTGCACGTAATCAGCTTGAATCTCGTGATCAGCTTGAATGTAGCGCTTATTTCATTATATGCCCTTATGCCTGTTTATTGCAAACCGTTGTCTTGTCTGAAAGCGTGCACATACCTTACCTGTTTTATCTTTATTTGTTTTGCCGATTTGTAAATTTAGCAAATGTATATCCACCCTTCCAAAACGCTATGTTAGGGTTGCAGTATTCATAAATAAAAAATAAAATAATAAAATTTGTCCAATACCTACACCGAAGAGGAAGCAGTGTGGTCCGGCTCATCTGAGCGAACCAAGCACCTCCTGTGTATACGCCTTTCTGCAATCGATCTATCTTATTATTCACCTGCTGCATTCTAAACCTCACAATGACTTTGTAAACGTCCACATATCGGACATGTATAGTTCAAGTGCAGAATTCAAGTCGTTAAGACCAATTCAAATCGGTTTAGTAAAAAAAAAACAGAAATCATGCATTTGGTAAGCACATTGTAAATTCTGTTAAAACCATTGGTTCTGCTAATGGTTCTGCAGTCATCATGGCCACAGAACCAATTTCGGCCGCTCATATGTCCCTTTTGAACAATAAATTGCGTTCTAGAAGGCAATTTTTTTTACTTGCGACGTCGCTAGTTATCACCAAATTGTTCGGTCGCATCGCTAAAGAAGTCGCCGATCGCAAAATTGAAAACTTTGCCGCTAGACAGAAAAGAAGTCGCTGAATCTAGTGATAATATCGCTGAAACGGCAGCACTGCGTACAAGCAGGACCATGTCCGGTGCACCAGGAGGGCGAAGTCGACGCAATATACAAAAATTTGTCACCAGCGTTCAAGTCAAGACCTCGGCGTCATCGGTTACGCGCGACAAGGTCGCTCGCCACCGCAAGCAGATGCCGCTCCACGTAACTTTACCGTGATACTGTCCACTTCCCAACTTTATTCTAGACAGGCTCACTAATTAAGAGCGATTGGTCGCTGACCGTGGCCGTCAGCCTCCCGAGAGAGCGGAGCAATTTTGCGGAATAAAGGCAAAGACAACTAGAAGTGATGAGGCACGAGAAGGACGAAGTAAATCTCAGGCTATGGCGTGCGGTTTCTTTGCAAATCACAGTGCTGTTGCGTACTGTTTAACGCTGCGATCTTGCCGTTGCTATATAATTTATGATCGTGAGTGAGGTCATTAACAAGGCAACGTGCTGCACAGTGATTGGGTCGCAGCACGCGTTCATGTATAGAGGGGTTCATCAGAAATAATTTCACATGAAAGAATGAGTAACAATGCGGTTGCATATACTTCTTTTTCAGGCCTTAATCTTTAATTTTTATTGTGAGCTACACCAGCACAAATCCTCACCTTTATCAGTAAATCATCATCATCATTTATCAGTAACCTATCACGCAGTCCTTTTTGGATTTTTCATCGGCTGATGACGAATCCATCTTGGATTGCTTACATCTTTCCCTTGATGAATTGAAACGCGATGACGACGTCACGCTTCTCTGGGACCAGTTTAACTCTGTTGTTAAGTATTGTATTGATAAATTCGTACCAAAGCGTAGAAAGAAAACTAAACGTCATAACCCTTGGATCACCCGTGAAATCATTCATCTCAAACGTAGAATAAAGCGCAAACGCAAGTATAAGCTAGATCAGAATACCGAACTCCGCTCCTTAAGAGATGCTTTATTTATCAAACTACGTAACGCCCGTGACAAATTCCATAACCAGACTATGATTACATTCTTAAAAAACTCCCCAGACAAGTTTTGGCGTTTCTTGTCCGACTCTAATCGAAGTGTTCAGCAGCTAAGAATAAACAATAGCGTGAATTCTAATCTTAATGATATCGTCAATGAATTAAATGACACATTTTATAAAGCATTCACTATACCTTCAGTTCTCAGCGCCCATGATAAATCAAATACACCATCTGCATCTCAATCAATTCCTGACATTTCAATTAGTCGCGAAGGCATTCTTTCCATGCTGCTTGATATTGACGTAAAAAAATCGCCTGGAGCGGATGGTTTGCCTAACAACTTTCTTAGTCGCTACTCCGAACTGACTTCTGAATTCTTATACATTATTTTTAATGCATCCCTTAAACAGAGCTCAGTACCAAAAGACTGGCTCACGGCCAAAGTAATACCGGTGTTTAAATCAGGCGATAATCTTATTCCTAACAACTACAGACCTATATCCCTCATAAGCACATGTTGTAAGCTCTTGGAGCATATTATCGCTAATCACATATCCAACCACTTGGAAGCGAATAACTTTTTTGTAGATTTTCAGCATGGCTTTCGTAGGAAGTTCTCAACCTCAACTCAATTGTTATCTATCGTACACGACTTTGCCAGTGCCATAGATGACCGCCTGCAGATTGACGCAATATTTCTAGACTTGTCAAAGGCATTTGACCGTGTGCCACATGCAAATTTAATTGAAATTCTTAATTCACTTGGACTACCAGAAAATATAGTTCATTGGATTCAGGTTTACTTAGAAAATCGTGCTCAGTTTGTGGAAATTGATGGTGTGAAATCTAATAGCCTGCCTGTCTTGTCCGGTGTACCACAGGGGTCAGTGCTGGGACCCCTGCTGTTTCTTATCTATGTAAATGATATTGCTAAAAATGTGGATCCTAATGTCAAGGTGAAATTGTTTGCTGATGATTGTGTCATTTATTCTTCTGTCAGGAGTTCTTCATGCCAGGATACACTTAACCGTAGTCTTTGTAAACTCGCGGACTGGTGCGACGACAGAGGAATGCAAATAAACTTTTCCAAAACAGTGTCAATGACAATAACATTGAAACGAAAACCGCTACTTTATACTTACCACATTGGCAATCGGAACCTCGAATCTATTACCTCTGTGAAATACTTAGGCATAACAATTAACAGTAACCTCAAATGAGACACCCATATTGACAACATATGCAACAAAGCATTCATAAAACTTTGCTTTCTACGTAGAAAGCTAAAGAAGTCACCTTCATCTGTCAAGCTGCAAGCTTATCTTTCCCTCGTTCGCCCAGTCCTAGAGTATGCTTCCATAGTGTGGGACCCATACTGTAATAAGGAAATTGATAAACTTGAAAGAATTCAGCGCCTGGCTGCACGGTTTATTTGCTCTGACTACAAAACTTCGTCGTCAGTTTCTGGTATGTTAGGCCAACTTGGACTGGATCCGCTCCATGTGCGCCGTAAAATCGCCAGGCTGAAATTTTTTTACTCATTGTTTCATAATCAAACTGGTTTAGCAAATGCCACATATATTACCCCTGCTCCACACAGGTCGGCACGTATTTTTCATTCTAAAGTAGTCCAGTCGTACTTTGCCCGCACTAATATATTTCAGAAATCATTTTTTCCACTTACGAGCGAAGAATGGAATCATTTACCGGAATTTGTTGTTGAATGCACATCTTATGTTTCATTTGAAAAACTACTAAAAAATGTTCTTTTGTAAACCCTCTCCTGCTTGGGCAGCATTGCTGCCTGCAGTATTGTGTAAATAAATAAATAAATAAATAAATAAATAAATTGCTGTCATGCGACGCGACTCACCTGCCAAGACCCTGAAAACGTAGGCTTGCGCGACTGAAGCTGGCAACGCTGTATGTGGATTTTCTGGGCATGTGCCCGTTGTCTAATGGCTAGAGTCAGCCAAATCGATGTACCATCTGGCTCGAAATAATTTTCCTTTAGGTCCACAGACTGGACTTTATTTAAGACGTCTGTCGATGCCGGCTGTCAGAGTCTGACATCTCCATCCGCAATAGTGGACATCATTGCGTCCACCCTGTGGGACAAAACCAGAGAAGTTAGCGTACCGAGACACAGATCATCGGTTGACACACAATATGAGGCCCTTCGTGCAATCCGTCACCGCGCGGAACGGCGATACAGGAGAACAAAGTCACCATTAGATCTTTCGAACGGTCGCCGAACTCAACGACATGTTCTTCTTCATCTCTACAAGCTTTAAAGACAGCGTTTGAGGGCATTCTGTGCATCCCTAGGCCCAAGACAACCAATATCCAAGATGTGGCGGGTCATACGAAGTCTTCAGACAACTCCACAACAAAAACACCCATTCCCTGCCGTGGCTCTACATCAATGCCGGACCGAATTGGAGGTAGCAGAGGACTACTGTAAACTTATTGTGAACACGTCTAATGCAGTGAGTTCATCGCTTGTCACCATCGCGACCCCATCACCTAATGAGCGACTCGAAGTACCTTTCACGATGCAAGAGCTTGACGCTGCAATTTCTGTTTCCCGACGCTCATCGGCACCAGGACCTAACGGAATCACGTACGCTGCACTTCGCCATCTGGGCACAGAAGCACGACGTATCCTTCTATATTTATATAATGCCACGTGGGAGTCAGGAAATGTTCCAGATAGTTGGAAATGCGGTCGCATTATAGCATTATTGAAACCGGGGAAGTGCCCTAAGGAGCTTTCCTCCTATAGACCGATCGCCTTAGCCAGTTGCGTCGGCAAAGTAATAGAAAGAATGGTTTTGTCAAGGATGGAGTGGTTCCTAGAGAGCAATCATTGCTTTCCTGACTTTATGAATGGATTCAGAAGAAGCCGTTTTTCGATCGACGGTGTTATCGACTTGGTCTCCACTGTTGAACAGGAAAGAAGTCGCCGCCAGTTAGTTGGAGCTGTTTTCCTGGATATTAAGGGTGCATACGACAATGTTCTCCATTATGCAATCCTTGATGCACTGGAAGATTTAGACGTCGGTGGCCGGCTATATCCATGGATAGTTAGCTATCTCAGTGGATGCACCTTGTATATGTCGACAAGTGATGGCGACACCGGCGTGTTCCACCGAGGTGTTCCACAAGGGGGAGTTCTCAGTCCAACTCTCTTCAATATTACACTGATTGGCCTTGCATCTGAACTTCCTAACACGGTAAAGATTAGCGCATATGCGGACGACATATGCATATGGGCATCTGAAGCTACTCGTCCCCAAATGCGTGCTAGACTCCAACGTGCAGTGACAATCACAGCTAAATATTTGCGGCGTCAAGGCCTTCAGCTCTCAACACCAAAATGTTCCGTGATTGCATTCACGCGAAAACGAATGACCAGGTATCCCATAATTGTTAATGGAACAGCGATACATGCAGTAACGCACCACAGATTCCTTGGCGTAATCATAGACCGGGGATTATCTTGGTCAAGACACGTCGCTGCAATGAAGTCAAAGCTGAGGAGTTTCGTTCACGTCCTTCGCGTCATTGCAGGAACAAGATGGGGCCCTTCGGAGTCATCGTTACTCCAACTGTACCAAGCGCTATTCATAGGATATATACCGCACAGCACGCCGGCACTCTCAAGCATGGTACTTAGTTGTGTGCGCACGCTGGAGAGCATTCAAGCTCAAGCATTGCGCACTTGTTTGGGCCTCCCACGATGCACGTTAACCAATGGAACTATAGCGGAAGCTCGTGCTTGTCCGATTGCTGTATACTTGATCTGCGAGCCTCTGCGACTGTACCTCCGCGTGTTGACCCGACACAAACACCATCCTTTGTCATCACTCCCTGCCACACAGCCAGGTTGCAGCTTTTCAAGGATTCTATCGCGTCATCAGAATATTCTACCATCAAGATTTCCTCTAGACTGTATTCCGATAATACACCCGTGGGTTCTGCCTAAACCGTTTGTTGCTCTGCAGATTCCCGGAACTACAAAAAAAGACGTCCATTGCATCCATTGGCCTCAAGCAGCTTACTCTGCGTCACCTTTATGCAGAGTGCGGTGATACCGTACACGTGTATACGGATGCCTCCGTCACACCATATGTCTCCACTGCAGCCTTCGTCATTCCACATATGATCGTCGCACGGCAGTTTAAACTAGACCATAGGACAACATCAACTGCCGCAGAACTTGCTGTATCCGGGAGGCACTTCGATTTCTCTCCAAGGAGCCTCCCGCACATGGACGATATTCTGCGATTCCAAACCAGCTCTTCAAACTATTGACTGTGTTCTCAGGCGGGGCCCGTATTATACAATGGCTATAGAAATCGCAGAGTTTCTCGACCATGCAAATCGAAATGGGCATATTGTCACCTTTCAATGGATGCCTTCACATTGTGGTGTGATAGGGAACGAACAGGCAGACGCTGAAGCGAAAGCTGCTTTAAATAATGCGACTGAAGTACGCATTCCCTTCTCACGGACAGACAGAAATGCCCTACTTCGTTGCGTAATACGCAATTGTACGTTGGAGCACTGGACCCAACCAGATCGTCAACACAAGCGAGTGCATAAATGGGGACCAGAAATGAAATACCGCATTCCTCACAAGCTCAAAAGAAGCCAAACAAGCGTGGTGGACCGGATTCGCATTGGTGTCGCATTCACGAATCGTTATAGACATATGATTGGTTGCAGTGAGATTAGCCCCAATTGTGAATACTGCCAGGTACCAGAAACACTTGATCATATATTTTGCGTTTGTCCCGCATACGCGCAAGAACGACAGAAGCTGGTCTCTTCAATTGCAGAAGTTGATAAGAGGCCCCTATCAGACGAGTTTCTTTTAGGCCCTTCGCCCAATGCAAACAGAGCAGCCATGATAACCAGTGCCGCTTTAGTCTTTCTACAAGCCACTGGGCGGGACACACGGCTTTAGAGATGCCAAAACATTGTGAACTTGTATATACAGACCTCCTCCTCCTATCATCATCATAATCATTCAGTAACCCTTTTCCTCCCCATCCCTTTTCCCCAGTGTAGAGTAGCAGGCCAGAGCAAGTTACAGCTCAGGCCGACCTCTCTGCCTTTCTGTACATAAATTTCTCTCTCTCTCTCTATACATGCACACTCAAGGTGAAAACATGGATGTAAGAAGGAGGATTAATCGTACCGTGGTGAACGCAATGTTGCATATGTCGAAAACCTCAAACCATAAAGAAAGTCTCCCTGCATTGCTGGGAAGGAAGGTCATCTTGAGACATTCGCCAAGGACCTCTGAAGAAAGATGTGCCTCCAAATGATCCAAATGGCTGTTCTTCGCTCCGATACGAATGTACAGCTCATTCACGGGTATTTTTGCCAAATGATCACTACGTTTGGGGAAGAATGTAGAGTAAGAGACCCAGCGCCCGACTGACTTGCAAGATTTTAGCCACTTGTGTGCATGAACGAGAGACGGAGAAGGCTCCTTATTTATATGCACAGACATTTGGTGGTGTAGATGTATTCACCTACATTCTACGCTGCAAGGTAGGGGGAGAGGAGAGAGGAGCGCCCCAAAAGAACACGGGCAGAAGAAAGTGAAAAACAACTGAAATAAAGTCACTTGATAGTTGTATTTCGCTATTGAGTCATACTTGTCCGAATATATGAGTCGTCTTGATTTCACTGCTGGTTTTTATACTATGTACGTTGTCTGAATACCATCTATAGTTTAGAAAGGAAGCCTGTATAGGCTACCCCTTCTTCTGTGAGCTATCAGCGTCAATACCTGTGGGTGCAGTACTTTGATTGCCGGCCTGTTAATTCAAGTAATAAACAAAAAAGGTCTAACGGGCAGAGCATCCGGCTGCTGTGCTGAGGGAACCGTGTACGAAACTAACCGCCAGACGTGTATTCCACGTGCACCAACTCTGTCATAGCTACATGTTCCTTAATAAACTACGCCCTAATTAACACCAAAGGTCGTGGGTTTTGGTGCCACTTTAATTGGCACATAATTTAGGCGTCATTTGGTGGCACGAAATTTTGGTGCCCTAACGCCAGACATCCGATTTTAGGACCCATGAGCCACCTAAAGCTCGGCCCTTAATAAACGCAATTCATTAAAGATAGTGCGCCGGATAGCCCTGCGAGAACGTTGGAACACGTGGGCATACCTGTGTCGTTCGCGTCGAGATGACGATCTGAAAAACGTCAGCCTCCTGGTGGAAAACGCAGAAGCTAAATCGCCGACTTCGAGTTAAGCTGACGTCAGTCAACAAGGAAATAGAGTCGTACTCCAGGCAGCTGGATCTACAGCAGTGGGACGAGACGTGCAACGAAATGGACGGTCGCATGAGAAGAGGCAGTAAATGGAACTTGCTCAAAAGCCTCCTCAACGACAAACAGTCCAAGAGCACTCTCAATCTTGCCGTGGATAGACTCATTCATAAGCAGATCGCCACGGGCCTCACGGAAGCAGAAACTATCAACATCCTGGCTCGCACCTATCTCCCCATTAAGGAAGGAGATTCGCAAGGCGGAACGGTGAGAGCAGGATACAGGGGGCTAGACAGGCCAGAGCTAGACGAACCGTTCACTGTATCAGAAATTAGACACGTTCTCTTCAACCTAAACGGAAGGTCCGCCCCTAGACCAGACGGAGTTACCAACAAACTCCTCCGAAACCTGGACGACAAGGCCATAGAAATCATAATGGCAGAGATAAACGAAGTATGGAGTTCGGGGCAGGTCCCGCTGGAATGGCGCACAGCCAAGGTGGTGCTTATCCCCAAACCGGGGAAACCCCCGCATATGAATAACCTGCGTCCCATCTTTCTAACATCTTGTATTTGCAAAGTGGCCGAACATGCTATACATAATAGAATCACAGATCACATAGAGAACAACGAGCTCTTTAGACACACTTTAATCGGATTTAGAAGAGGACTTTCAACACAAGACACAATGCTCCTTCTAAAAAGATCCATATTCGACAACGCGTCGCGTGACGTTAAAGGCATCCTTGCACTCGACCTCGCCAAAGCTTTCGACAAGGTGGCGCATGAGCACATCCTGAAAGAGATTTCCTCCCTTAATCTAGGGCGGAGATTCTTTAACTTCACTTTTTCTTTCCTGTCGAAAAGAAAGGCGCTCCTTCGACTGGGTACGATTTCGGGCGGTCCTTACAAACTGGGCAACTGCGGAACTCCTCAGGGCTCGGTCCTATCCCCGTTACTCTTTAACATCGCCATGCATAAACTTTCTAACAGGCTAGCCGAACTCCCAAAAGTGGGCCACGCAATTTATGCCGACGACATTACAATCTGGTCTCCGGGGGGATCTCTGGCCGAACTAGAGCAATCCGTACAGGGGGCCATAGAGGTGACGGAGGAGTTCCTCACAGACACAGGACTAAAGCTCTCGCCCAGTAAATCCGAACTATTACTCTACAGGCAGGCTAGGCAAGGCGTTAGGAACCTTGAGCCTCTGGAAACACTGCCAGTCAAAATTACGACTAGAGAAGGACACCCCATTTCGAGGGTGAAATCCATCAAAATTTTAGGACTTTTAATAAACGCCAAAGGATGTAATGCAGAAGCTCTAAAGAAGCTCGGCGCACAGGCGCACAATATACTCAGGCTACTTGCCAGAGTTACAAGTAGAAAGGGGGGACTCAAGGAGGACAGCCTACTCAGGGTCTTTCAGGCCTTCTTTATCAGTCACGTTAACTACACGGCGCCTTTCCTCAATTGGAGTAAAGCAGAAAAGAGGAAGCTCGACACGCTCATTAGGTCCGGTATCAAAAGACTACTCGGCATCCCACAATGTGCTAGCACGGAGAAACTATTGGAGCTTGGTGTTCACAATACTATCGACGAATTAATCGAGGCACATCGCACTGCACAGATCACCAGGCTTTCGTTAACTAAGCCGGGTAACAAAATCCTAAACGAAGCAGATATATCATCCATACAACCGCCGCTCGACAGATACCCCCTGTCCAAAGAAGCCAAGGAAGCTATAACGGTCGATCCCGTACCGAGAAACATTCATGCGATATATAACGAGGGCTGAAGAATCGCCCGGGCTAAAGCCATCCTTCAAAGAGTTAATCCGTACGGGGCAGATGCACTCTTCGTTGACGCGGCCAAATATGGCAGCGAAAACAGGTTTGCAATCTCGGTCGTAGACGCGCGAGGAACGCTGATTAGCGCTGCATCCGTTTGCACTAAGCACGCAAACGAGGCGGAGGAAACCGCGATAGCCTTGGCCCTTAACGCTGCCAAAGGCCCAACGACTGTTTTCTCCGACTCACGCACTGCCGTCAGGGCCTTAGTAGCCCTAGTGTCTAAGCACACGGCTAGCCTAGTAAACAAATCTCTTGAAAACACTGCGGATAACGAGACAGGAGGTCACCACATCGTCTGGTTCCCGGCCCACGTTAAAGGCGTAGTTAATCAAGCGGGATGCAACCCCAACGAGCAGGCCCACTGCCTAGCGCGTGAATTCACGAACCGCGCCCGGGCTAGCGGTCCAGCTCTCTCACAGGATTGCTCCCCTAAAGACCCTCTTATCACCTTTAACGAGATCACATCCCACTACAGACTGAGCAGAAGGAAATTCCCTCCCCCTCACCCAAAATTAAACAGGCCTCAGTGTGTCACGTTCAGGCTCTTACAGACTAGATCGTACCTCACCCCCAGAGCGCTCAATCGGATAGATTCTACCTTCCCGCAATCGTGCTCCAAATGTGGGCACGACTTCTGCTCTTTCGATCATATGCTCTGGCTGTGCCCGTCCAACGCGGGCTCTGATCTTCACAACAAGTCCAAGTGGGACGCCCTACTGCAAAGCGCGGACTTTACGCATCAACGACAGGCCGTCCAGAGGGCCCGCGACGTCGCCGAGAGTCACCAGCTCCCGGTTCCGTCATGGGCGGAGCCACCAACTTGATTGGGGTGCCTTCGGCTCCCCCAGTCTTTTTCCTCGGGACCTTTTAATAAAGTTCTTGTCAAACCGGCAGAACTGTGGTGGCGCCACGGCCACGACACCGCTTATCTGCACCTTAAATATCTGTAACTCAAAAGCGTGGACACTGAATGAAAAGAGAGGTCAAGAAAGTTGGCAGCCAAAGTACAGGGTAATTGAATGTGTAAATAGACAACCAGTATAAAAAAGTGAGAGAAACAGACACGAAGTGAATTGGATGCGAAAGATACAAAAAACAAGACCATGGAGATTTGTAAAAACGGCCAGGAAGAAATCAGGACGGAAAATATGTATGATCACGCAAAGGGTAGTGCCTTCCTATTTGATTCCCGAGCTAGCTGCCTGAGGACTAAAGCATACTGGAGCAAATATGCGCAACAGGATGAGGCATGTGTGCGCTTCAAAAAAAGGCTTGAAACGACACGGAATATGGTAATGTAACTCCTGGATATCGTCTCAAAGAGACCCGTAGGGTGGGTCCACCTTCCAGAAGCGATGGGATTCAGAGAAGATGGAAGGATTTACAGTTCGGCATTCTAGATAAGTAAGAGACGGTTAGAGTATTGGCACAAACATTCCAAGCGTAGTTAATGGTTACAATACGTGATAGAGGATTTAAAAACGACAGTAAGGATGCGGATCAGACAGGCTAAATTCTAGATGCCGACAGGTAAAACCTGATTAAATCAAGCAGGCTAGGTCCCCACCCCGCTTCAACGAGGATGTCAATCATCATCAACATCACAGTGGCGGCCATGTCAAAAGGGACAGCGTGCACGCACTGTGTGACAGACACTTACCCAGTGACTTGGAAGGAAAAGGGCTAGGGATAGATAATGGAAAGTGTGCGCAGTATCGTACGAGTGCTAATCGCATTAATAAGGGCAACCTTTGTTGTTGTCTTCGTATTTTCATGCGTTATATGAGGTCTGTAGTTCGTTTTTCCATTCTTCTTCTCTTTACCCTTTCCACCTCCGTTAAATTTAGCTAAAAGGGGCAAGTTATGGGAAATGTGTAGGCAAAGCAAGAAGAGCTCGCGTTAATTGCCCTTGTTGCAATAAATGGAGCCTTCAAGCGCTCTGCAGCGTTAAAAGGGAAGTTTGCCGCGGACGCCAAATTTAGCACGCAGCCCTGGCATAACTATCGTACAAAGTCCACCTAGACAAGACAGAGAGAAGTCATAAAGGAAAGGCAGGGAGGTTGACCAGGCTGAGCCCGGCAGGCTACCCTACACTGGGGAAGGGGGAAATGGGATTGGAAGATTAGAAGAAAGATAGAAGTTCACACCTAGGGCGCTGTAACGTAAAATTATTCCAAACTGTTATGATTCCAATTTCTGCAATCAGCCTCCAGGATTGGTCAAAACATTTTCGGGTCACTCCCAACTTCACCTGTCTGTCATGCGACATCACGAAAACCGCGATAGCTCCCCATCTGCTATAACGTGTACACACTGATATGCATGATTAATCCGAACAAAAGAAAAATAATCATTCCTGATTCGACGCCTTTTCACCATTAGCCCTCTGCTATCGGCCCAATGTTTTCTCGCTACGCCCACTTCGCCTGTCTGTCACGAGACCTCACAAAACCGCGAAAACTAACCACGTCACAGTGACGTGTACGCGAAAAAAAAATGCATTAGTATGCCGAACAAAACAAAAAATTTTTCTGAATAGCCACAGACTGCCCCGTTCCGAAAGGAATAGAAGATGGCTGCCCGCCGATCACTCGAGCCCTCGCTACTCGCACCTGCCGGTGAGCATGCATTTATTTGCGCCTGATAAACCTTTTTGCGTGCCAGTAAAACGTTATCGAGTCCTTTCGGCATACATACGACATCGCTCTGCCAACTCGTCCTTGCTGAGGATCTGTATTTAGCGGCATGCTTACCCTTCCGTTACACGCCACCGCGATTTTTGACCAGCCACTGCAAGCTAAGTAAGGCAAAGCGGACCAATCGGAGAAGCCGTCACCATCATCTTCACGCGGTTATCTATTTTCACTGTGCTGGCTCGGCCCCATCGAAACCCTCTCCACTAGAGCGTGATCCTCGCCTCTTGTCAGCCAATTAGATAAGAAAAACCGCTGAGTGTAGACAATGTTATTGGTTTTGAAAGCGAACAAAGGTGACCTCCTATAAACGTGGAGAGTGTTTGATTGGGTTGTTCAGGCAACGCTGCGGGTCACCGCCTGATGCTTGCGACGGTGGCTACGTAAATTTGACATCAGGAGTTTGGAATCAAAACAGTTTGGAATCATTTTACGTTATAGCGCCCTGCACAGTTACACAGCCAACAAAGAGAGAGGGAGAGAGTGAGATAGAGAGAGTTATATGCAATGATTTGCTGCGCCGCACCTGTGGCGGAGAGGGGGAGAGGGGACGAGGAGAGCGCACACCTGCGTAGGAGAGGAGAACGAGGGAGAGTTCCGCATGCGGACGCCGCAGAACGGACACTGCCCCGAGCATAAGATGCTGTCGCATCTAAAAGACCTAGACACGCGCGCAAACTTCCACAGAATCGTACATCACTTATATCCAGGACGTGCTAGCGCTGTGCCGCAAGGCTGACAATGACAGGTGCGAGTCGGACAAGGTCGCGTAGGCCTACGGTAGGCCTACCGCAAGCCTAGCGGTAAGCCTGCGCAGCGGTGGCCTAGTGGTAGAGCGTGCCCCTCGTAAGCGGGAGTTATCGAGTTCAAATCCCGGTGCCGCCGGGAACCCACAGGTTTTTTCTAAAGGGTAGAGATGTTCTCTGGCCTGGTGCTCGGCCCTCGTAGGGGCTCACAACTCGAAAGAGGGCCCAATAGAGATCTCAGGGATTGTCTCTGGGTGCCTCTTGTCCAACCACGGACGGCCTTGTTGAAAAGCGTCTGCCGCGATTGTGAGAGGCCAGTGCTGCCGCCGGGTTCCTACCGTTAAATGGGTACAAGCGCGCTCCCGGCCTGGTACTCGGCCATTGTGGGACCTCAACGCTTGGGAAGAGGTGTGTGTTCTCAACCCGAAGGCGTCCCCACCTCAGTAGGTACTAAGAGCGCCACATGGGAAATGGTCGCCATGGGAGCGGCCCAAAACATCACTTTTTTTTGCGCTCACGAGGGTTCCGACGAGAATTTAGGGCGCAGGCTCCTTTCCCAAGCGTATCACCCCTGAAGGAAGCCAAGCCCCAGGCCGGGGTCCGCTTGTGCTCATTTGAACCAGTGGGTGCCCGGCGGTGGTGGGAATCGAACCCACAACCTCCCGCAGCCGAGCCGGGTGCTCTACCACTAGGCCGGTTGTGGTGGACGGCGTAAAAATTCCGGCATTGATCGACACTGGTACGCAACTTTCTGTGATGAGTGCCCGATTGCGCTGCCGCCTCAACAAAGTCCTCACAACCACCGTATCACGAACCCTCCACGTCGCCGATGGAAGAACGCCCACGGTGTTCGGAATGTGCACAATTCGCGTCAGCATCGCAGGGCACCTTACCACTGTTTTATTTGCAGTTTTCGGAACAGTGCCCTGCTGACTTCATACTAGAATTTGATTTCTTATCATCTCATTTCGCCCTCTTTGACTGCGCGTCCGGTGTGATTCAGCTTCAACTGCCCTAGAGCTGCGACATCCCACAACACAGCCAACCGCGCTTATGTTCCCTCGAGGACTTCCGCCTGCCTCCGCAAACCACCCAGTACGTTAGTGTGACCTCATTTCCGCTAGCTCCTGACGGCATCTATGTGGTGAGTCCATGTGCTCACGTAAATGCTTGAAATGAAAGTCGCCGTTCCGCACACCCTACTCATTCTTGCAGACAACTGGACCGCACTCCCTCTCAATTTAAGCTACTGCGTGCAGGTTCGCCCGAGAGGCATGCCGCTAGCCGATATCTCGCCTATCAGTGATTGCGAGATCTCCGTATTAGACACCGAAGGTCCATCACCACTCGCAAATTAGGTCAGTCCAACCCTGCCCCAGACGAACTAATACCCGTGCCACACGGGCAAAGTAAAGTTCACTTCGAACGAGTGCACTTCAGCGCGCTGAGTGTCGCTTTGGCGGTGCGCTGCTACACGAGAAAGAAAAGTGTTCTTTCAAATTGATGTTCATGGCAACCGGGAGTCAGACGGGAAAGCATATGTTTACTAATATAAAAAATGTGTGCACGAAAACAGTTTATTATTGTTAAAAACAACATTTACAATCCAGCTTTATAAGCACTGGCAACGACAGCAACTTGACCAGCAACAGGCAAAACGACTCGACCCGCCAAACAACTGCGCAGTCATTATCCGGCATGGTCGTGAACAGCCCGAGAGCGAGAGTAGTTCTTTTGCTGTTCTTGTTTTTTTTTTTTTTTTTTTTTTTGTGGTGTGGCGCATTTTATTGCTCCTGACTCTTTTTCCAATATCACTTTATGTATCTTCTAAGCATTGCTAACGAGGCTACACACTTCACCGCCGCGAAGTGAGTTCGCCGAACACACTCGCCGGCGAGTGCACTCTGCAGTGAGTGTCACTAAGCGTTCCCGTGTGGCAGCCTGCGAATGACACTAGCCGCGAAGTGCACTCGCTCAAAGTGCAGTTTACTTTTCCCGTGTGGCCCGGGTATAAGCAAGATGATCGCAACTGACCTTCTACCTACGCAGGCTGCTGACATGGGAAACGTGGAGACTTATCGCGACATTTTTTTTTTATTTTGATGATCGTCCTTTCGGCCCGACGTCAGTGGCGACTCACCGTATATATACCTGAGACGCCAATCCCATACGCCGACGTCCGTACCGCGTTTCACATGCCGAACGTCAAGTTATACAGCACAAGGTGGACAAAATGCTGACTAAAGGCGTCATCGAACATTAGTCCAGTCCGTGCGTTTCCCCAGTTGTCCTTGTTAAAAAGAAGGATGGCAGCTGGCGCTTTTGCGTCAATTACCGACATCTGAATAAGATAACGCGCAAAGACGTCTACCCGCTGCTACGCATTGATGACGCCTTGGACTGCCTGCATGGAGCCAAGTACTTCTCGTCCATAGACCTTCGCTCTGGGTAATGGCAGATCGCTGCAGATGACGTGGACCACGAAAAGACCGCTTTTGTTACACCGGATGGGCTTTATCAATTCACGGTTATGCCGTTTGGCCTTTTCAATGCCCCGGCAACCTTCGAGCGAATGATGGACTCGCTACTTCGCTGCTATAAATGGCCCACTTGTCGATCTCTAGTAAACAAATGACATCAGGTTTGACTGGCGCCATGTAAATGTATTGTTGTAGAGCAGCTGCCTGTTTGTGGAAGGTGCGGCAGTTCCATTGCCAAATTTTGAGATATTCGTCACGTGCTCGCGTTCTACTAGCCATGAATAGTGATTTAGCTGTCCGAGGTCACTGTGGGTTTCGGACTGCGGCTAGACGGAGCTCCCGGGCTTGTGCTGGCTCGCTTACGGAACCGCGCTCCTTGACTGGCCATAAATTCATCGACGTAATTTTTTAAGATGTCTAATTCTGCGTACATCTTATGCGGAAAATTTTGGATAGTTTGTAGCTGATGTACTACTTGTTGGAGTGGGTCCTCCATGGAATTCGGCGTCGTCATATTCTTGGCAGGCGTACCTGCTGCTTTAGTATGTGCTTTTTTGTTCGGTTCCGTGCAGCGGCTAGCTTTGAGGGAGGCCAACTATCGTTTGATTGCTGCCAAACTCTCGAAGAGAAGATTGATTTCGTTTTTATTATTTTTTAATATGCGGGATACGTGTTATTTTGTGGCATTTGCTCGGTCACAGTCCCGGGAGCCGCAGATCTGGGGGACTTGGGTGATAGGGAATGAGGTGGGTTATTGGCATGGGAGTTACTTCTTGTCCGGGATCTGAATCTGAACCGACGGAGAGTCCCTGAAAGCTCTGGCGAGGGATCCGATGTGGATTCTCCATCGTGAGAACTGAACCAACGTTGGCCTTGAGGTGGCTTCGTTGAGCTGTCCTTGCGGGTAGTCCGGTGAACGCCAGCCCCAGGAGGTCTGTTGCTTTGAGGTTTGAGACGTTTCTTGCAACTTCGGTCTCCTGTCATGTGACCCTCGCCACGGGCTGCACACTAGGGACCGCACTTGTGTTCGGCTACAGGGTCGTATTGTCCCCACGTATGACATACGGTCCGATCGGTGACCAATTTCGTGGCACACCTGGCACCATAGGAGCCGACTACTGGGGGGGCAGAGCCCCCCCCCCCCGGAGATCCGAAGCCTGCCTCCCCCCCCCCCCCCATTTCTCGCCAAAGTGTCATCACCAGAGTTCTGTTGCCCACATCATTTGCGGTTTCTTTAGAGTTGCCTCAACGTTTCAATAAAAATTTTATTATGTCTGAAAGCTTACTGCATCAACGCGGACGTGCACGGCTTTACATTCACACTTTCGCTTTATTTCTGCAAATCCTGACCATAGGACGACAAGCGCATTAGAAGCGCCAGCGGCGGCTACCTCATAAGCATTTTTTCTCACTTCAACCTTTTTTTTTTTTTTAATTTCGACTGTGAACACTATATACACAGAAATAAGGTTGTTACATTTTTTAAAGAGAAGAATTTAGCCAAGTAACAATTATTTCTAATTGTAAGGATAGGTTATGCCTGGAGAATGAATACGTTGCTCTATGTTCACCTCCAATTACCCCTGACTTGCGCTAGCGTATTCCTACTTGCGCCTTCAAGTTGGAATACGCTTGGAATACAGGGATAATTGGAGATCGCAGAGAGAGGCCTTCGTCCTGCAGTGGACATAAAATATAGGCTGATTATGATGAGGATGATGATGAGGATGAGGATGATGATGATGTTCACTTCTCACCCGCCGCGGTGGCTCAGTCAGCTAAGGCGTTGCGCTGCTGAACACGAGATCGCGGGATCGAATCCCGGCCCCGACGGCCGTATTTCGATGGAGGCAAAATGCAAAAACGCCCGTGCGCTTGGGTTTTACTGCACGTTAAACAACCCCAGTTGATCAAAATTAATCCGGAGCCCTCCACTACGGCGTGTCTCATAATCAGAACTGGTTTTGGCACGTAAAACCCCCAAAAGAAGAAGAATGTTCACCTCTCTTCAAATTGCTTTGCGTGCTTTTTTTTTTTTACCCTGAAAAAGAAAAACCTGTAGTCTTCAGTGGCCCCTTCAGCAGAGTCTTTTATCAGCGGCGTGTGAAATGCACATGAATGTTTTGTGTCTGAGTATTGCTACTGTTTCCAGTAGGCAATGCTAACGACTCACGAAAAAAAAACCAACCAAAAACTGTTCTAATAATTTACAACATTTATTAGGGATGGAAACATCCCCACATGCCTGCAGCGGTCATAAATGAAAAAAATTTACTTAGTAACCGAAGTAAGGCTAAGCCGAATTCACTCGCAATTAGAATCAATAGCCGCCATGCTCAGCAGCGCTTATACTTGCACTAAACGTAAAAAGAAGAAAAAAGAAAGAGGTGCAGTGTCGCCCGAACGGCGAAGCATCCATTGCAATAGAAAATTAGTAAACAGCTATATGAAGTAAAGGCGCTGTTATACTCCGACGTTCTCGGCGCGCGGGCGAGCGGCGGTTGCGGTCGGATACGTCACGTCGGCGACACCGCACCAGGCATAAGTCCGGCTCTCTACAGTGCAACCACTTCCGACGCAGCGCAGCGGCCGCAGCTGGAGAAGCGCATGCGCAGTTAATTCGCAGAACGTCGCGCCATCTCTCGTGAACCCGCGAAGCAATTCCATTCGCCACTCGGACCTGTGCCTGTGGAGTGTCTCCCTCGTTTCGTGCGGATACAGTGCCTAGAATTTATATTCTAGGCACTGTAGTGCGGATTTCGCGCGCGTTTTCGTGTGAAGCGGCCATTTTGTACTGGCGGTGAGTAGCTACAGCGACGAGAGAGGGCGCTCGGTGCTAACGTGTTCGGCGCGGTCGGCGCGAAATGCAGGCGGCTCTATTCGGAGCCAGACGACGTCCAAGCGCGTCACGAGCCGCCGGTCACGTCGGCGGTCGGGAGCCGCCGGACTGTAGAGGGTGGTGCTTCAGCCGACGTAACGTCGCCGTGCCGCGCGCGCACGCTACATCGGAGTATATCTGCCCCTTAAGGATAGTAGTTTTATCGGCCGTATAAACTTGCAAACATTTGCTTACTAACTGAATTATCAAGCATGTTGTCAGCGCGCCCAAGCAAACATGAACACAGCACACTCGGTGACCTCTGACCCTAACCGTCAAAACGCTGGCGTATGAAAGTGCGGCACCAACTTGTGCTTGCGATTATATCGCAAGCAGTGATCTTCGTACTGTCTATCGCTTCAACGGAAACTGAGCGGCAAAAACATAGCGCGTACAAAGGTATTAGCCGTCTGCGGATTGCTTTCAAGATACCGCGCGCAGATTACCGCCAAAATAAAGCGCGCGACCCGCGTATGTAGTAATCCCCAGGCGCACGGACAGCCGCAGTCACTACACACTAGCAGATACGCGCCGCGCTTGTCCCCCCCCCCCCCCCCCCTTTTTCAGAGCGCACGCTTTATCGATAAAGTGACCGCGCGTTCTAGACTTGTACTCTGCGCATGCGCCGCTGCCTCCTCCTCTGAGCCTTGCAAGAACCCTAAGCTTAGCGCGCTGCCACTGCGCAGGAGGCACCTGCGCGTTTGAGCAGGTGGAGAATCCGAGATAGGAGAACCAAGCGAAGCGCCATCAGGTCCGTTGTGGTTTCCATGCGCACAACTTTGTAAATGTAGAGGACTTTAAAAAGCTCGCTGGTTTTTCAACGAGGTAGTACCATCGTGTCCAGGCGCTTTGGATGTGCCTCACTCGTCTCACTTGTGAAATTAAGCGAGTGCCTGCCCATGCAGACAAGTTGACAACTGACGTCTGCGACCTGATCGGTCCGAACAGGTGACTGAAGTCTTCCATTATTAACGCATACCCCTTCGAATACTCGCCGTCTTTAGTAGAGGTTCACTGTCGCAGTAAGCGTCGTCAGCACTAAAGCAATGTGAAGTGCATCGTCATGATACTTTGACTTGCGGTAACTATAATACTATAGGCGCGCGATCGGTTCTTTATGGCAGCCTTGCGCATCTGGCGGCGTCAAAGTTGGCTACCACGTCAGCAGGAGCGCAAGTGCCTGCGCTTAAGCCACCCAGATTGACCAAAAGTCGTCGGCGCTGACTGATTCGGAAAATTGTTCGATCTCGTTCTAATGGAGGGGTGCGTCTTTACGAACATTGCGTGGCGGTAAGTTTTAATAAAAGGAAAAAGTGGGAGCTATCGCATAGTTCTGAGCCGTTCTGTACCAGGACGGCAGTCTTACAGAGAGAGTGCTCCTACAATATGGCATGTACGAGGTATTCAGTTGGCAAAACTTATCAGGCGCTAATACGAGCCGAGGAGGCAGTGAGGGAACCTTCAGTTGAAAGCTAATACGAGCCGAGGAGGCAGTCAGGGAACCTACAAGTGTAAAGTGAACGTGCGTGGTTTTGATTGTGTAAGGCAATTACTGTGTAAGACAACTACTGTGTTTATGTAAGGATCGTGTAGGCGCGGAATGCTTGATCGCGTAGAGAATCGGCCTTTGAGGATTATTTGTTCTCGCAAAATTGGTTCCCAGTGGCAGATCTATTATTCCAGTTTAAGAAATTGAGAGAATAGCCTTTAAAAATAGCAATAGTTTGCTCAAGTGGCAATAGATTGACAAAATGCCTTTGTATGTAGTTTGAATAATGTATTCCAAAATGTATGGTCATGCTGCACAACGTATTCACAAACATGCTAATAGCCACACAACTTATTTCTATTTTCACAACAGCCATGATCTGCACCTTTGTGGTAGTTCTTTAACGTGTGACACTTTGTTCAGCGTCCTTATACCGCTCCGGCGCCCGAAAGGTCATTCCTGTGTCAAATTATGAGCCCGAGCTCCTTCGCAATGAAGCCAGCACACATTGCCATGACGAAAGTTAAAACGCGCATGCGAGCGCCAGCAACGAAAGTGGGTAGGCACTCAGGCGTAAGAAAAAGCAAGCTGCATATTCGCTTGGCGCATCGCTCATCCAAACAATTCGTTTTCGCGGTTCTCGGCAAAAGAAACGCGCCGACTGCGGTTTAATGTACAGCGGTGTCACGGCGCCTGTAAACAAAGTAACTGCACCGTCTGCACGCCTGTGAGAGATCTAACGGGGCAATCATGGCCCGGTGGCACTTTGAGGGACTAGGAACAGGAGATAAGCGTGTTATCTTATGCCACCGTCGTGCGGCAGTGCGCTCAAAGAATAGAAATAACATTACGTGTGGATGTAGTTCACAAATGCAGCGCCTGCATCTTCTTTTTACATGAAACGTCTCATCTGCTTTATATTTTTGTTTGATGGCAATAATAATGTAGCTGCAGATATCACAGGTGTCTGGTTATTCGCGACCGATGATTATACTGTGATATTTTTGTTTGTGTTCTGCTTCTCTTTTATTTCAAAAAGAGAAAAGTTGACGGCGCAGTAATGACTACATCGCAAATTGAACAGCGCAAACAAAAATATCGCAGTATAGGGGGTGCATCATCGCACAGCACGATCAAACCGGACGTGCGCGCCTGTCAATGGTGATAACTGGACGGCGCGCCCTATACCTTCAGGCTTGTTATGCTTCGGCCACGCGCTCCGCTGTCCGCATTTATTTTCATCGTGATAGTACGTATGCCATGCGTATTCGCGTATAGCTTGTAGACAAATGTAGGTTGATCGTCCCATATTCGTTGCCACGTGAAGGTATAAAATTATTCGCATGCTGGTCGGCCCATATTCTGAAGAAATGTATTTCTAATTTCAAGAAGACGCATACCTTTATTGCAGCGCGCACTAAATATTATATGTAGCCGAAAATTTTTACAGCTCATTGCCACAGGCGGCGCCGTCATTCAGACTTGGCAAATCCTATATTTTTGTGTGAAAATTGGGGTTTTTTACCGCGGGATAATTCTTCATGCTTCCAGAAATGGTCAAGATTCTTTTGTCTTTTTAAAAATTGAGCAGGGTTCCTACGCGCTTGACCAACTCTGAATATGAATATTATACCAAACTTTGTATGTTTATGCGAGCGTCTATTCAGAATGTTATTCATTTCCCTTGCAGACTGTTCAAAAGCAATGGAAAAATATCTGATCAGGAAACGGAAAGCCCCCGGTGAAGACTGCGAGGACAGCCGTCCCTCACCCAGCATTTCCAGTTCAGTCGCTGAAGCTCCACCGCGCGCTGATGACACTAGCACACCAAGCTCTGCGTGCACTGCAGAAGCCGGTCCTTCCAAAATTTGATCCATCGGCGAGGTTTCTGATGCACCATCTACAGAAAAACAAGGGCGGCGCTTCCAGCCTACCTGGAAAAGTACCTACAAGTGGTTATCTTACAATGTCCACAGTGACAAGGCGTTTTGCGAGACCTGTTGAACAGCATCAGAGATGAAACTGCCGCTCCCTAACACTTCCCAAGACAATGATTCTTACCTGGCATTTGTGAAAAATGGTTTCTCAAACTGGAAAAAAGCAATTGACAGATTTAAATCCCATGAGAGGTCTAATTTTCATAAGGAGGCATGTAATGCCGTCGTAGCTGCAAAAGGCAGCGCGAATGTGGCATATGCTTACGCCAAGGGAAAGGCGAAAGAAATGGACGACGCCCGACAGGCTCTCCTAGCAACACTGTCGTCACTACTGTAACTGTCGACCCAATGCTTAGCAATACGTGGCCACGAAGACACAGAGAGTAATTTGAGGCAGCTGCTGGAACTCCGGGCTAATGATATTCTTTCATTGCGATCGTGGCTTTTAAGAACAAAATACAAATGGATTTCTCGCCAGATTTTAAACGAGATGGTGGAACTCATGGCACATGACATCCTTCGTTCACTCACAGACGAAGTTCGTGCGGCAGAGCACTACGCTGTCATTATGGACGAGACAGCAGACATTTCTGTCAAAGAACAACTTTCAGTTTGTTTTCGGGTGGTCACAGAAAGCCTGGAAGTAGAGGAGCTGTTCTGTGGGTTTTTCAACACGACGGACACCACAGCGACGAGCCTCTTTGCTATATTTAAAGACATTCTTTGTAGATTTAATCTGCCCATTGAAAAGTGCCGCGGGCAGTGCTATGATGGTGCGGCAAACATGAGAGGAAAGCACCGAGGAGTACAAGCTCTCATGCAAGAACAGGAACCTCGCGCGCTATATGTACGCTGCCTAGCGCACATCCTGAATTTGGTTTTGCATGATGTCGGCCAGAAAGTAGACATGTGCCGTGATTTTCTTTACGCCGTCACTGAACTGATAAACTTCGTGACCTGCTCTCCAAAGCGCGTTGCTTCTTTTCAAGAGATTCAGGTAGAAGAGGATGTGAACTTGCGAAAATTCTGCCCGACAAGGTGGACGCTAAAGGCTTCATCACTGCGATCAGTTCTTTCAAATTACAGCAGTCTCATAACGTTTTTCTCTGAAACAGAATCCGAAGAGCGAACTGAGGCCGGTGCGAAAGCCAGCGGATTTTTAAGGATGCTGTTCAAGTTTGAATCGTTTTTCATGTTGACGCTTCTGACAAAAGCGTTTTCACGAATGGAAGCACTGAATACCGCCTTACAAAAAAGAACGCTCAGGTTTGACCAAGCGGAGAAAATGGTGAAATCCGTCACTGCAAGCGTCGCTGAACTGAGGCAAAGTTTGCCCTTGGTTTGGGAGGAGGTGTTGGCAGAGGCAGGAAAAGTAGGAGTTGAGGACCTGTGTGTTCCAGCTGCTAGGCGAAAGAAAACTCCACACCGCTATCAAGAAGGTTCCTCAACTCACGTGTTCACATCAGCGGAGGACATGTACCGCCAGAGGTACTACGAAGTACTTGACACTGTACTGTCCTCGTTAAGCGACAGATATCCACCTGAGATGTGGCAGCATATGTCACACATTGAGCAGTTTGCCACAGGAAAGCAAGACGAAGCATACATAACAAAGTTCTACGGTGACGACCTTGAACGAGGACGGCTGATTTTGCACAGAGACACGCTCATTGACATCGTAAGCCAACAAAAGTTGGCACCATTGCACACATTCGAGGACGTCGTGCCGATGTTTTCGGGGGAGAAGGGCGAACACCTGCGAAACCTTTTGCCGGAAATGGCCAAGCTAACAAAAATTGCGTTGACCATACCGGTCTCGTCAAGCACATCCGAGAGGTCCTTTTCTTGTCTTCGGCGACTGAAAACGTACCTGTTGTCGACGACTGGACAAGCCCGTTTGAACCATCTGGCCATTTTGCAAACTCACAAAGAACTCTCCCGCAAAATCAATTTAAATAAAATTGCCGACGACTTCATTGCTAGAACAAGTGCCCGAATGAACACATTTTCCCTCAAGGTGAAACCATCCCATCAGACAAAGAAATGATGTCTTTAATAGGAAAGAGAAAGTTGCCAACTCACAAGTTAAAGCTAACCATTTGGCTAAGAAAACAAAGCAAAAAGTTATTTCCAGGAACGGAAACGGGGTGCATGACAGGGCAAGTAGGGTGAGGCCTTTTGGGTACGCAAAGACGCTTCGTTGCGCTATTTCTAAAGCTTCCCAGTCTATGCTGTGCTTTTTCCTTATTAATATTTATTTGTCATATGCTGCATTAGCTGCTGAAAAACGCAATCCACGCTCTTACTACTTCCTCTCGTGCCCTTTCCCACTGTTGAGATATCGTTGTGTCTTATTTATTTATTTGTTAATATGACTGTATTTCTGCGCCTGATAATTTATTACTCTATAATCATTTATTCCGCCGCCGGGAAATAAATGAAACCAGTGGCATAAGGCATGCTTTGACAAGTAAATAAAGTATTGCGTGATGGAGTCACGTTGTTTTATGCTAATAATTGTAGTCATAAGTTGTGTACAGAAATTGTTATATATTGTGTATGTTTTATATATGTTATGTCTTATCTTTTCAACTGACCTTTAGTCAGGAAAATATTTCTTGACTATGTCTTTGTATATTAAAACTTTCACAAATCGTTACAGGGCTGTTTTCATTTATGTGTAGTTGTGCGACTTATAGGCACAAAACAAACATGTCTCCCTAACGTGAATAACTTAATCGGCTTTTCGCATGGCTCATCCGAGAGACGCGAGTCTCTTTGTGGTACGAGGGGACTCCGGTTATGAAATTGAACTATATATAACTATATGAAATTGAACTATATATATATATATATATATATATATATATATATATATGACCGCTTAGGCAAGCTGGTCGGGCCTCCCCCCCCCCCCCCCCGGGAAAATGAAAACTTTCCGCCTATGCCTGGCACACCTGAGCGGTGATCATGTAGGGGTAGCAAGCAAGTTCTCCGCCGTTTAGTAGTGTTGTGATCGACCGTTTACCCTCCGAAAACAGTCGCTCACGGAGAACGCGAGAATGGGGACCCCGCCACGGAGACCCCGGTGACCCCGTCCAAGCCAACCCCGACCGAAACGACTCATGGCAAGCATTTGGGCTCTGTTGCAAGGGGACATTCCTTCACGTTACCTGGCATCCACCCAAACTGCTACGTGCGCGCCGGAGACGGGGTCAGAGTGCTTCCCTCCTCCCTTGTTCATGCCCAGGGATGCATGTGTGTTTGGGATAAAGCTCTCTTAGGAGGCAACCGGCTACCTCCCTCATCAGTCTCCTGACGCCGGATTGGGGAAAGACGACTAGACAATGACGTCGGAGGTGTTAAAAAGAGGATACGGACGCTGGCTAAGAGGGATCGGCCACTGGAACTTGATCATGAACATCATATCTTCTGTAATTCTTCCAAAACGCTTGGCCATAATGTAATATAGACGGGTGTGTTTAAACATCTTGGATATCGGGCCCAGCCCCACGTTCCCTTACTGCTCCACGCTGAATGAATACCACACATGTTCGCACCCGCAGTCACAACATTAGACGGAAGCGGTGAGATAGTATACGCAGCGCTACGGCTTCGACATAGTGCACGACCTTTTCTCCTGGAGAGTTGCCAGGCTTAACGTGTTTTTGTTCCTGGTAACAAGGGTGTCAGAAGCCTTGTCGAAAGGTGCCTTGCTTCTACACCAAATTCCTTGAGAAACTTGTCGGCAAAAGAGAGGTAGCCATGGATTGGAGCAATTTGCGCAGAACGGACCTCAACGCCATATGCGGGGAATACGGGATTGATTGTGGAATGCACCTAATGAAAGCGGAAGTCATCAATGCGATAGGGGCAAGCGGCAATTATGACGAAGAGATTGTGGAGGCTTGGGAGGATATTTAGAGCCAGAGGGAATGCGAAGAGGAAGAGTTCGGAAGGGCAAATGGAACAAATTCGAAAGGGACGAAGGAAGAAAGAAAGGCGGGGAGGTTAACCAGAATAACGTCCGGTTTTCTAGTCCACCCCGGGGGAATGGGAAATGGGAACACAAAGATGACAAGGAGAGAGAGGAGGGAAGGAAATAAGCAAATTAGGGGTGAATTCGCTGACGCGTGTGGTATTGCACTATTAGTCAAAGACGTTCACACGATCCCGTCGTCCTCAAGAAAAATTCGAAAGGAAACCCAGCAGCTCAGGGTTCAATGGGCACGGTTTAGTCTGCGTAATTTCAGGGGCGGTGAAAACAGTGAATATTTAACCTCGATAGCGTTAAGAGCCCCGTGTCGTAGATAACCCGGCGTCGGCGTCGGCGTCGTTGGCGGCGTTGGCGTAAGCATCTGCGTCTGGCGTAAATAATCATGCCGAACCACATTATCCCGAACCACCCCGACCGGGCGCGCCCTTCACGTGGCGCAAGGCATTAGTGAACAAAAATTGAATTTCTCAAAGCAACATTCGTCAAAAAGTCGTTAAGTACGACTTAAGCACAACCTACAGACGTGATAGCGTCGGATTGTAATTTCAATATACGAGAAAAAAGTCTGATAAGCAGCCAGGGATTTTTGAATGATATCGCGTTCCACTCTTAAATGCGAAGCTTAAGCGTCCTCCAATCCTGATGGTGTTTTGCTTCATTTGGTTCTAGGCAACATTGAGGGGAATGTTGAAAACGGAGCCTTTCTAAATTTCGATCGGGCCCCATGTCGCAGAAAATACGGTGTCGGTGTCGACGTCAACGGTGTCCGAAAACGCTGTCGCGTTCCACTCTTAAAGGCGAAGCTTAAGCATACTCCAAGTTTTCTGTCCTTTTTTCGCGCAGGTGTGCACAGAGATTAAACTAGACTGTGACTTTTGGCCTGTTAGTTTGTTGGGGGTATTTCCCTGCAACGTGTTCTGTTGCTTAGCTCGCCTTTCCAATGAAGACTTCAGGAATTACGATAGAACTAAGAGTGCGTAACTCCGGCATTTTGGTGTTCCTGTTGAGCGCGAGAGGGAAAGCCCGAATGACGAGTGCAACGTTTGTCCTTTCGGAAGAGTTTGAGGTTGCGCTAGCGAGGTAAGAGCACTAAAAGTGCGAGGTGGCGAAATCCTCAGAGGCAGAGCACGTCCAGAGCGCGGACGTGGCCGGTCTACAAAGAGGGGCCATTCCGGAGGAACGTGAGGATGAGGCTTGTTCCAGTAGATATGAGAAGGTTAAGCAGGCGCCGGATACGTTCCTCGTATCTGAGCACATGAGCGACTTTCCGGAATCATCTAGGATAGACCAGGATACGGTGGCGGCAGAGCCAAGAAAGGACCCGATGCAGCAAAGCGGAGCGGAGATCACTCAGGGCCCAAGCTTCGGTGACGGCGCAATGCAGGGGTACACCGGAACCGAGTCAGCGGCGATCCCAGAGAGCCCTCCTTGCGGGGACGAGGCTGGTTCAACCAGCACTATTAGGGTCAGTGGATACCTTCCTCGCGCGCCAGCACTTGAGTGACTCTCTGGCAAGTCCCAAATTAGAGAGCGACTATACTGCGAAATTACAAAGAGTGACCATTTTGGAGGACTTTCCTTGCTGGGACCAGCCTTATTTCAGCAGCGCTAACATGGTCAAGGAGGCGCTGAAAACCTCCCTCGTGCCTCCGCACTTGAGCCGTCTACCGAAATCGTCAAAATGAGAAGAAAATGCCATGGCGGCCAAGCAGGGAAGGAACCTGACGCTCGGGGTTCTCAGCGGCACATTCGGTGACCGCCTGGCTAGGCAAAAATTCCTGAGACGGCGCAGGGTCAAACAAGCGAAGTATTCGGCCCAGCCAAAACTCGAGAAAGACGCCACACCACATCCCGTAAGACAAAGAAACAGGCCATCGCGCAGAAGCGAGAAGGGTTCACTGTGGCGAGTTAGAAAACGGAGGCGTCGCCAAATGCTGATTGCGACAGAACAGGGCGCGCTTCTGCGATTAAGGCTGTGGCTGAAATGTTCAACCTGCCTGAGACATGCGCGTCTGAACTGGGCCAGCCGAACAGTCACTGAGGTCGAATGCGCCGCGAGAGCGATCACAAAGGGAGAACAGCTAATCATGCCGCGTTTACGGCCTCCCTTTCAGGGACAAGAAAGCAAGCCGCGTGCACAAAAAGTTGTAGGTGACGGCAGAGGGCCGTCTTTGTCTGGCGCCCTTTGTTGCACTCGGCGAAGGCCAAAGGCTTTCAGACTGCGACCCAATCGATTGCGCATTAAGACAGAGTAATTGCCAAATTGGACGTATCCATAAGTTTCTTGTTTGTAAATAGAGCGCGATACATTATTTTTTTTTTCTTTTGCTAGTTCTTAGGAACGTATTACTTTTAATTTCCGTAGTTTCGCGTTAGGCTCAAAGTTTTGTTGTATGCTTTTGTTGTACGCGCCAGTTACGCGAATAAAAGTGCGAAGCGGGTTTTGCGACAGTGGTGGCTCACGGTCGCGCCGATTTTTGTAGAAAAGCATTGGCATTGGAAGTTTATGAAGACAAACCAGTGTTGGGTAAATCAATGCTTACGGAGTATACGCGTTTATCGGTTACTATGGCAGAAATTTCGATTTGCTTAAGAGCGTTTGGAGAAACATTTTTAAAGGTATTTGCACGTAGAGGGAGTATAGCTTTTTTTAGGTTTTAAGTGCCACTCTGTGAATGAGTTTAATTTACAGTTGAAGTGGTCAGCAGAGCCCAGTACGTTTTGCATTAGAGGCGCTGGTACTGGCAGGTAGCATTGACCGAACGAGCAACTCGGTACGCGCCACTGAGCCTTTTGACCATTTCGATCGCAGTCACGGGTCCCGTGGTTCAAAATGCGTTTTATTGCGATAGCAATTATATGGACACTCCAAGCGGATTCCCTCGCCGTGAGGGATCCGTATAGAGTCCAACGGCGATGAAATCGTGGTGGTGGTGGAAAACATTTAATAAATACTTGAGCCTTATATACAACCTACGAATTTCGTAGGCTCTAGATTTCGTAGGGTGGCCGTGAGCTTGTGACCCTTGGCGACTTTCAAAGCCCAGCGCACCAGCTGCTTTTGCGTAGCCGGATCGGAGCTGGACACCGCCATCTCCCATCTTTCTAGGTCTGTTAATTGCCCATCGGATGGTGGTTGGCGCTCAGAGCAAATGTACAGAATATGATGGAAGTCAGCTTTGGGGGCACCGCATACGTTGCATTCCGGTGAATGAGAGCTAAGTGAGTTGGGGATAAGAATGCGCGGGATTGGAGCTGCCTCCAGGTCACTTGTTCGAATATGGTGAGCCACTTATGAGGAGGTGGATATTGGAGGCGCTGCTCCCGATAGTGTAGGGTAATTTCACTGTATGTGACCAGGCGGTCTGGCGCGCTATCTGGGTCTGTAGCTGGCCCTGCCCGGTTGACGTACGCTCGAGCAGCGTGATGGGTAGCTTCGTTCCCAGGGTTGCACACGTGCGCCGGTACCACGGAGAAAGAATACAGGAGGCGCAACTCGGCTCCTTCCCGCGTCGTCATAATGTCACACAGGAGCACAGGACGTACCACGGCGGCGGACGTCGTGACAGCGCCCCCTACAGAACGCCGGACGCATAACGTATGGTCACGTGATGGTTTGTCGAAGCGATGCAGCGGATCCGTGTAAATCCTACATCAAGGGACTTTCGATCCGTGGCGCGGCGAGCGCGCTCTTGCAACGCCTCCGTTGGCTCTTGTCGTCTGCTCGCACGCGACGGCTTGATGCCAGTGCGCCGCCTTGGCTACTATCGCAGATCGTCTGATCTTTCAAGTTTCTTGGTCTTATTGCCACATAAATAGCATGTGATCCTAAATAATAATCTATAAAAAATATCCTACTAACACGGTCTACAGGTCTTCTATCCCCGATTGCAAACCGCGCTGGAGCAAAACGTTTTGGGCGGTATCCGACAGTAGACGACGACAGTAGCAGACGTCGGAGACCGCGCCCACGCGCGCGCCGCTGCGACCGCGAGGGAAGTAGTTCCTTCCGTCGCCGCAAGGGGCGCTGTGCCGACGTTCACCACCAGCGCGTCTCCTCCTCTCCCAGCGTGACATTATCACGACCAGTGCTCGCGCTGGCGCCGGCCCCGAGTTTCGCCTCCTGTTATTCTTTCTCCGTGGCCGGTACCCAGAGGAGTTTAATTGGTCTAGGAGGATGTCTCGAAGAATTGAGAATTCAGAGAGCTGGCTAATGTAGCCTGTCCTTTGAGAAGTTCCAAATCGCTGTTTTCGAATCACTAACGATTAGTGTGGCAGTTGTGGAGATAGCGCGGGCGATGGAATCTTCTACCCCCAATGAGGCGTGAGCTTGCGTTGCTCCTGCTATTGGAGTTAGCATGTTAGAGAGAACGCTTAGCGAGAAGCCTTTGTGTTGAGTGCATTGGGCGGCATCTACATATACCTCTCCGGTGTTGTGCAGATGGTGCTTGTGTAGGGCTTTTGCTCGGGATTCTCTCCGAGCTTGATGATGGACCGGGTGTACATTCTTAGGTAGCGGATGAATCGTGAGATGATCCTGCACTTTTCTGGGGCTGGGATACGTATGGCATACTGATCTCGTGGGGTTGAGCCCCAAGGTTGTGAGAATGTACCGTCCTGTGCAGGTGGAAGAGAGGCGTTCAACCTGTGCTGTCTCGTGAGCTTCCACGAGTTCGTCCAGTGTTTTCTGCACGCCCATGAGGAGTAAGCATGCATTGGACGTATGTCGTGGTAGGTTGAGCGCTTGCCTGATTAAGAGGCTAATTTTTTCTTCCTCTGTCTTCGCGAGGTGGAGGTAGGGAAGGGAGTACACCACCCGACTGATGACGAACGCCTAGATCAGCCTGCGGAGGTCATGTTCTCGCATGCCTCTGTGCCGATTGGCGATGCCTCTGACCAAGCGCATGGTTTGATGTACCGTGTTGGTGAGCTTCTTTATGGTCGACGTGTTCTTACCATTGTTTTGGATTATGAGTCCCTGAATCCGCACCTGGTCCACTTCTGGGATGAGGTGGTTGTCGAGGATCATCTTTCAAGGCCCGAAGTGGCCGTACACTTCTGCATCTCCATGATGCTCGGGTGTGACAAAACTGGCATTGCAGCTGCTTTCCAACTTTTTAGGGCAGTGACCGTGACCATCCGGCATGGACGTCCAAATCCACATATAGTGAAGCCAAGCAAACACAGTAAGAGCAACGCCGACATTGCGAGTACGGATATATTGAAATCAAACCATTTTGATGAAAAGTTGTTGCAGGCTTTCCTAACATATATACACTAACCGGAGTAGTCGTTCACGGCGAAAGCATCGGTGTTGTCGTCGTCAGCTTCCTCCTCATCCACATCTCCAGCTGGCTCTGGAGGCCCGATCAGGATATCAACGTCCTCTTCTGTGTTTTCAACACTCTCAAATGCATCCACAGCATCGCGAAAGCAACAAAACGGCTTCCTTCCGAAGAAAAACGCTGCATTCATGCTGGAACACTAATAAAAAAAACTCCAATTTGTAATTACTAACGCCCTGTGTACTACCTCTACTACACCAAACTTTCAATGCGTGTTCCGTTCTTTGAAATGAAGCCGCAGATTCGACAGTTTCTTTCTAACACGGTCAACCTATGTACTAAACACCGTGGAAAGCACCACGCAAATATATCAAGCAGGCGAGCAGAAATAAATGAGAAGCCAGTGGACATCCCAATTCGTCGCGAGTCATCAGTTTTGGTTGAATTGGCGCGAAATTTCTAGATGCGGATCAAACAATAGATATTGCCCTGGGTTATGGTGTATGTGCGTGTCCTCTGGGTAGAAGAAATGGACACAGCCATAAGGGAAAATTCAGCAGTTCAAGAGGCAGGGATCCGAAACCAAGTGTACTAGTTCCAGTACAGTGTACGCTGATGGGTTAAAATCAACGCGGATGTACTCAGCAGAGGCGTTTCTGCTTATTGACAGGGCTTACTCTGCTTCAGACCCTTGGTTTGTTCTTTTTTTATTTTTCTCAGTTTCATGAGCTGTGTAGCTTGATAGGTTTTATGCCTCGATAAGGAACATTAGGAGCTGCTTTTTTATAGTTATGTTCTAAACAATCTCCATTTGTTTGATGTTTGCCTCAGAGCAGAGTGAGTTGCGCTTTGTTCGTGGCACGATTGAAACGGAATTGATCAAAACGTTAGGCACGCTACCATGTGAAGTTAGTCTAGGGCCGTTTGGGCAGCGCTCCTCTATAGAGCTGGCTTTCGGGCGCTCGCTGGCTCTACTCTCGGGATTGGTGATTGGAGAGGCTATGATTACCTGGCACATCTCGGAGAAGGTTTGTGTGCTTGCCTTGTCGCTGCTCGGGCGCTGTGCAGGTATGATCGCCAACGCCCGTTCCTAGCTCACAATCTGTAGCCAACGCTTCATCCAAGATGGCCGTTGATCATGGACGTGATGCTCCCAGCAGGCACAGGACTTAGAGCCGGAGCTGAGCCTGCTGAGCTGTCAAGGCCTCTTCAAGGGGCACCGATGAGCTACCCCTTTGCGAGCCCTCTTCCTGGCGGTGGACGGGCTGTTGTGATCGGCCGTTTACCCCGCGAAAAGAGTCGCTCACAGAGAACGCGAGAACGGTGAACGAGCCGGCGACCCCGTCCGACTCATGACAAGCACTCGGGCTCTGTGGAAGGGGACATTCCTTCACGTGCCTGCCCAAACACGCCGGAGATGGGGTTAGTGGGCTTCCCTCCTCCCCTGTTCGTGCCCAGTAATGTGCGTGTGTTTGGGATAATGCTCTCTACGGAGGGAAACGGCTACTACCCTCCGGATTGGTGGGACATGAGGTAACCCGTCTCCTGACGCTAGATTGGGGGAAGACGACTGGAGCAATGACGACGGAGATGTTCAAAAGAAGATACGGACTCTAATGTGAAATATTGAAAGATTGAGCAGCTGCACCGCAGACGCAAGCAATGGGTCTCATTGCAGTGTTAAACACGCAAAACATTAGTTCTTGCTCAAATTCAGTGTTGTATTCTGTACCTTTCTCGTGTGGGCCAAACCGGCAGATGTATCAACACCAGGCTGAAGGAGCATTTGAGTTCCACAAAAGCGAAAGCACACACGCATCTCGCAATGCATGTAAGAGACTGCCAGTTTCAAGATAAATGCACATTTCTGTTTGAGAAAACAACAGTCCTTTATAAGCGCAAATATCAAACCACAAGAGAAGTTGTATAAGTCCACGAGATGACGAAAAATGGAGCAGGGTGTGTCAGCCATGGTTCTATAGCGCTTCATGATACTGAAGTGGCTTTTTTAGATGTGACCTAACACTTGGTAGTTTTGGCGTGCTAACCGATTAATACTCTCTGTTTTTACCTGTTCTATTTGATGACGTTTGACGACGTAGGACATGTCGGGCTTATATGGTCCTTAACTTTTCGAATAAATTTTCAGATGCAAGTAGTTCTGTGTCCTGTCTTTCTTGTGCCTTAGCTTGTGCTCCGAATTAGCTATACTGACGAATCGACTTCATCAACCAGATCTGGTGGTGCTGTGTTTATACAGACAATAGGTGTCACCCCTGCGATTCAAGACGTCACATGTCACAACGTCTACGGCTGCAGAACTCCCGGTTCGGCGTGGTACACTTCAATACATTGACACAGAGAGTCCTGGTACATGGACCGTGTTTTCCGACTCGAGACCGGCTTTAGAATCTATGCAGTCAGTTCTCCGACACGGAGCTCACGAACAGCTAACGTACGAAATCATCACACTTCACGACGCCAAGCAACAAGGCCACGAAATTATTTTCCAGTGCCTACCTGGCCATTGCTGGATCAGTGCAAATGTTCATGAAGACAAAGCTGCCCGAGAGCTCACATCAAGAAAAAAGCGTTCCCATTCCTCTTTCCATGACCGACGCTGCACGTCACCTGGCACGCAAGCTTTCTGTAACAAAGTGGAACACCCCAAATATAAGGCGCACCAGGTTACACGAACTGAACCCTTCACTCCAACCTTGACCTCCACCGTGGCTTCACCGACGTCAGGCATCGCCTATATAGCGGCTGTGTTTAGGGAGTGGCTTTCACGAACGCTTACACTACATCGATGCGAATGACCGACAGTGCTGCGTGTGACGTCGGCGGCAGTGAAGAGAACATCGAACATTTATTGTGCTACTGTCGTCGATATCATTCGGAAAGACAAACACTATCTATCGCATTGCGATGACTGGACGATCGGCCGTTGCCCGTGCAAGCGCAACTTAAAGACGGTCCCCATCCTTCGTCGGCCCACAAAGCTGTGAATGCACTTTTGTCTTTTTGACAAAGAAAGACAAACGGCTTTGACTTGGTGAGGCTCACGCACGCGTACGCGAACTCCTCGCGTCTTTCATATTCCCCCCTCCTTTCTATGTCATCTTTCTATTCCCCCATTCCCGGTCCCCAGTGTAGAGTAGCCAAGCAGACGCAATACTGGTTAATATCCCTGTCTTCTCTCGCTCTTTCATGCTCCTCCTCCTAGGCACGTGTATTGTTAACAAATATTTTTACAAACTTCTGCATGGAATTTCCCCAAAAGTCTCTGGCTGCCATTAGCTCTGAAGCAATCGATAGAAGAAATAGAAATGAATGTTTGTCCCCTGTGCACTAGGAAATAAGTCCACCGAATTTTTCAAGAGTTCTGTGCTGGCGATTTTCGGCTCTCCCAGCTCTGTTCATAGTCGACCGATAACGACATATACGCAAGAGCAACAAAAGCAGGCGCCAAGGACGCCGGCTGAGTGAGCGACTGCGACGTCTACACAGGGACTTAGGCTGCCTGCCGCACGGCCACGCCAATTATAGGCCACATAGCTCAGGCACGGCCGGTCTGGGCCACGCGTCTCGCGTTCAAGACGCGAGGCGGGAGGCGCGCGCTCTAGACCGGCAGTCAATAGGCTGAGCGAGACGCTCCCGGCGTTAGCTACTAGGCGTTCTTCAAGTTTCCAGCCGGAAGCTGAGTATATTTGCTTCAAAGAAGAAAGGCGTGCCAGAGCGAAAGCTTACTTGTACAAGACCATGGATAAATATTTGACGGACCGTCGCATCCAGCGCTGGACACCGGACAAGGAGGCACGGCTGATAGGCCTCTACGAGCAGAACAGGTTGCTGTGGGATAGCCGCCACCCCGACTACCACAACAAGGACAAACGCGAAGGTGCCATGAGCGCCATTGCGCAAGGACTGCAGGACGAATTCGACGGTGAGGTTGAACTTCTGTATCTCGCTTTCGGGATTGGTTTCAGCGTTATCGTACGCCATGTGTTTTCATTTGGCATTTCACATCTTTCTGTGACTCATGCAACTGTGAAAAGGCAATCAAACACGTTTTGTGTTTTGCCGCGGCGGCCGCATTTCGATGGAGGCGAAATGCAAAAACGCCCGTATGCTTGCGTTGTATTGCACGTTAAAGAACCCCAGGTGGTCAAAATTAATCCGGAGCCCTCCACTACGGCGTGCCTCATAATCAGAACTGGTTTTGGCACATAAAACCCCAGAAAGAAGAAGAAGTTTTGTGTTTTACAACGAAACTGTTAGCCTCTAGTTGGTCGGGATTTTTCATGACGTGCTCACCCCAAACACGGCAGCTGGAAAAGGGGTTTGTGTTTGAGCTTCCACGTAACAGAATGGTGTTTTCTCATATGTTCGAAATACAATGCGTTGCTATCATGTCTGTAGGTTGTGTGTAAGTAGTACTTTACGAATTTACTGACACATTTCAATTTGAGAGAGAGAGATAGAAACATGCTTAAATTAGATGCATTGAGAAATTCAGTTAGTTGAATAATCCACTTGCGCCTGGCGAAGGGCCCAATAATAAACGGCAGCTGGAAGGCTTTGAGTTTGAGTTACCAGGTAACAGAATTATATTTTATCGTATATTAGAATTACAATCGGTTCTTATCATGTCTCAAGGTTGCGTGTAAGTCGCACTTTACGAATTTTCTGACGCATTTTACTTTGAGAAATCTAATTACTTCAATAACATGCTTGTGCTAGGCGGAAGGCCTTAAAGAGAATGACGATATATGCTACGCTAGCGGTACCGCCACCACTTTAACAGACCTCAGACGGCAGCTGGAAAAGGGCTTTTTCTTTCAGTTCCCGTGTAACAGGTTTATGTTTTCTCGCATATTCCAATAACAAGCCGCACTTTACGCATGTTTGACGGAATTTACTTTTAGAGGTTAATTTCATTCAATAAGACAATTGGCGCTTGGCGGACGGCTTAGAAGAACGAGGATTTATGCTGCACTTCCGCACACAGTCGCGCGCGCGTGACGTACGTCGGTTGTGGTGGTGGTGTTTGTGCAACGTCGTCTAACGTCCGAACCTGCTTCGCTGTATATCCACTTTCACATTGTTATGTTCATTGTTATTACATTGAACACACCGATCTTCATGGTGCGTTAAACCAACTAGATACCAGACCGTTCTCGGAGGTGCAGATGCTTGGACATGGCCACACGCGTCGCAGGCTTACAAATCGATGTGGTCGTTGCTACGGTTTATGAAACTGACTGGCCTCCGTGACCTATTGTAGCCGTGATGGACACATGCACGTGTTCGCATTGCTAGCGAACAAGTGCTATCTGACCTCCCTATCTCTGTTTTCTTTCTTTGCACCTATCCTTGTCGCGTTCCTTCCTTACACGTATTCATGCTCTTAACGCTCTTCTCCCGGCGTAGGGTAGCAAACCGGACTTGTGTCTGGTGGACCTCTCTGTCTTTCCTTCATTCTTTTACTCCTCCTCATCACATTTTTTCATGTAGATTTTAAGGCCGAACCTTTCTTTGGTTCTTTCTCTCCCGAATTCGTTGTCTGCTGAAATATGTAACCACTAAAAAAAGTCGCAGTTTCGCCCGAAAGGCGAAGCATCGATTGCCATAGCAAATTAGTCGACAGCTATACACCGTAAGGATAGTAGTTTCATCGGTTGTGTAAGCTTGTAAACATAGGCAAGCATGGTGTCACGCGCGCACAAGCAAGCATGAACGCATCTCACCAGATGACCACGGAAACTCCCTGTCAAAACACTGGGGTGAATCAGCGCAGCAGCAGCAGAGACCGAATTGAGCTTCGTGCCGGCGCTTGCTTGAATGCGATCTAAGCCGCGAAAACACAGGGAGGACGGACTCTGCCCCCGCCGCAGATGGCTTTCAAGATACAGCCGCGCGGGCGAGCGCCGCCCCACTCCCTTCCCCCACGCTCCCCCCGGAGCCTTCCGGTGAGGTAGAAGCGCTCGGCCGTAATAAGGCGTGGCCCCTCCACATCCCTAGCCTCCCTCCGGAGCCTCCCTCCGACTGGAAGACTGCGATTCCTGATCGCGTCCCGCCCTTGTCTGAGCGAGCCGCGTTTGCCGGCTCACCATCGCATGCTTTCACTCGCACATACCGCGTACGGCGCGCGGCGACAATTTTAACGCCCGTGCACTTTATGCGGAACCTCACTGGCGACAACGACGGCGACGATGGCGGAAATTCGCCTAGAGTGTCCATATTATTGCTATCGCAATAAAAATTTCCTTCTGCGCACGTCTCGCACAAACATTATACGGTCGCCATGCCATCTGCGTCATGCCGCCTTCCTGATAGCGTCTTCGTTCCAGTGCCATCACTCCGTTAACGTCACGCCGCCTTGATCTCGTCATTCAAAAGCCGACATTGTCCAGTTGTCTACGTCGCCATCATTCCATATTCTTCTCACCGTCGTCGTCGTCACAATATGTTTATTGTGATTTCATAACGTGTCATCATACTGTCATTGTCATATCCATCGTCATAGTCTCATGGTCGTAACACCGTCGTCACGCTGTAGTCATTCCGTTGTTATATATTCTTCTTCATGCGGCCATCGTCCTACCGTCGTCATTCCATCGCCGTCATACCGTCATTGTTGCAACGTACAGGGTAATGTACGTTGCTCCCATTTTATTGTCGTCCCTGCCGCACTCACCCCGTCGTCCTCGCACCGTCGTCATCATGGCATCTTAGTGACACCCTCGTCATCAACCTTTCGTCATTTCCTTGTTCTCTTGTTACCTCTGTCGCAACTTCGTCGTCGCATATCGTCGCTATCCTCGTTGCCATCATTCGATTCTCGTCACACCGTCGCCGTCGGACCGATATTGTCACGCCTTCGTCGTCGGTATACATCGTTGTCGTCACGGTGTCGTCATCGCGTTGCCGTCACGTTGTCTTCGTCACGCCACGACCGCCACACCTGTGTAGTAACGTTTTGTTGATATCGTTGCACCCATATTCGCGTCACACATAACCGGAAATCTCGGAAAATTTACAACACGACACTGTAGCTTGGCTTGTACCATCTTCTATGACGTTTCTGCCGAGTAGCAGTAGCATAAACTTTATTTTGTCCGACATGGAGTTTAGGGAGGAGGGGAGTGGGAGGGGCCGTCCTCTTCCTCAGGCGGCGGCCAGGCCTTGCGGTTTGGCGGCGTCTTCGGCTATCTGGACGACCCGGAGTTGGAGATCCAAAGATCATTATTCCAAAATATTTGTGGTTCCACAGCTACCTTGGTTCTCCACAAGAAAAGAAGAAAGTGACCTATCAAGGGTCTGGCAAGGAGACACTATCTCTCCAGTGCTATTCACTGCATGCTTAGAAAAAGTATTCATGCTCTTAGACTGGGAAGGTTTAGGAGTGAGGATCAACGGCGAATATCTCGGCAACCTTCGGTTTGCAGGTGAGATTGTCCTATTCAGCAACAATGGGACAAATTACAAAAAAAATGGTTGAGGACCTTAACCGAGAAAGTGTAAGAGTGTGGTTGAAGACTTAATATGCAGAAGACAAAGATAATGTACAATAGCCTGGCAAGGGAACAAGAATTCAGGGTCGCCAGTCAGCCTCTAGAGTCTGCAGAGGAGTACATTTATATAGTTCAATTGCTCACAGGGAACCCTGATCATGAGAAAGAAATTTGTAGAAAAATAAAATTGGGCTGGAGTACATACGGCAGGCATTACCAAATCCTGACTGGGAGATTACCACTGTCTTTGAAAAGAAAAGTGTACAATCATGCCATTCTACCGGTACTAACTTATTGGGCGGAAACTTGGAGGTTAACAAAGAAGCTCGAGAACAACTTAAAGGGCGTCTAAACCACCTGAGATATTTTTGAACATTTGAAGTAAACACGCGCATCGAGTTCAGAATGCCGTCACGATGAACGATTCCAAACGCTGCAGCGCTACGCGCCGCGGGAGCGCCACAAAAAAAAAAAAAGCAAGCAATGCCGTCCTCCTCCCCTCGCCTTCCTGGTATCCCCAGCTGTCGTCACGATGTCAGCAGGTGGAATCTGGTGATGTCAACTGCGGAAACGATGTCCATTGGTTGAACAAGAACCTACGACTTCCGGTTAGTCTGCTAGCAGGTGCGCGCGCTTTCTGCTCTTCCTCGTCGTGTTGCTCGTTTGTGCGCCCTTGCGAATCGGTAATTACAGCCCGCAACGCAAGTGCCAAATCGCTCGCGTTCCAACACAGTCGTGCTTAGCGGTCTGATTAGCTGCGCGAACAGAGTGCGACAGTGTTGGCCTTTCCAGACGTGCGCGCAACACAGGGTCTATAGCGGTACGCTTCGCATAACACGGGCCGGCACCGCAGCAACAGCGGGTAGCTGAGAAGCGCAGAGTCCACGTCCATGTTACCAGCACGGTAACTCGTCGCACGACGTTTGCCATTCGCGGGCCGCCGTTCGACAGCGGTTTTTGCTCGCGAACGGCGAAATTTCCTTGCCGTACGTAGAGAGGATGAGACCTGGTACTCATTTGTGCGGCAGCCTCACCGCCGCTGATCGTTCGACGACGCCGATATCGTCGCTTCGAAACTGAAATACCGACGCTCACAAGCCGCAATATTTTCTTATCGTTGTTATTGCTCTACGCAATAATTATACACAAAGAAGAAAAATACGCTGATATTAGCTGCGCCGTCGGCTGTGATGCGAAGCACTGCCGAGCCCGTCGTCTCCCGGCGGTAGCTGCGCACTGCAGCTGAGCTACAGCCGATGTTTTCGTTGCCGGTGGCGGAGGCGCGCAGCTTCGCAGGTCGTCGCTTGCCCCATTGATCAGTGCAGCGGGCGGGGCGCCGGCCGAACTGCCGTCTACTTTGGACACCTCTCGCGCGGCAGACGTTCTACGGCACCGGCGGCCGGTTCGCCGTCGGTATGTACGTGTGCCGCTAGCGTCGACGTGCATTAACCGGAAGCAAGCATTGTTTTGAGAAGCGCGTTGGCGATGACGTATGTCACGTGACCTTTCGAGAAGCACTCGGCGAGGAGGGGAGACCAACCGATGAGGTGAGTAGCGAAGGAAAGAGTGAAACGAGCGAGGGCCGTTTTTCGATCATCAAACGCGTGTAACTGCTCTATTACGGCACCATTTCGAAAAATTCTCAGGGCTACGTGTTCGTTGTAAACTCCTGCACAGCTGCAACACCACAACTAAATTTCGACCTCTGGCTGGTTTAGTGGCCCTTTAAGAACCGCACAGAGGGCGATCGAACGAAAAGTGTTAGGCCTAAAGTTAACAGACAGGAAGAAAGCGGTGTGGATCAGAGAGCAACGGGGATAGCCGATATTCTAGTTCACATCAGGAGGAAAAAATGCAGCTGGGCAGGCCATGTAATGCGTAGAATGGATAACCGGTGGACCATTAGATTCACAGAATGGATACCAAGAGAAGGGAAGCGCAGTCGAGGACGGCAGAAAACTAGGTGGGGTGATGAAGTTAGGAAATTTGCAGCCGCAAGTTGGAATCAGCTAGCGCAAGACAGGGGTAATTGGAGATCGCAGGGAGAGACCTTCGTCCTGCAGTGTACATAAATAGAGGCTGATTATGGTGATGAGGAGCGACGCGAATGATGTTCTAGTTTCTGGAAGGTATGCGAGCGCCAGCAATTACACTGCAACCTAAGACGAGTCATAAATAAAAGCCGACGCGCTTGATCCGCAGAATAAATTTCGATGATCGACGAGTGCGCTCGCCGCTATCATTGCGCTACATGCTTTCCTTTGCACAGGTTCGCCCAATAAAGAGTTCGTTTCGCGACTTGCATTGTGCCACGGTGGTTGTTCACCATCACTACACAGGGATGACCGGGACACAGATATTGCGTAACTATTTACACACTTTATTAGCTTCGCCAAGTACGTATTCAGTCTGTAATGCTAATGTATACTTAGTGAGATAGGCTTATTGATTTGGGAGAATAGACAAGTATAAATTTACTAATTCAAAGCGATTCTTCGGACTATGTCTCGCGGTTGTAATGTGCATCTATATACGACGTTCTTGTGCCATGCTAGTTCGATACTTGAGCATTGGCGTGTCGTCCGCGCTTGCTGTGGCAAGTGCTGTGCAGTGGCATGCGTTGAAAGAGATTTGTTGGGTTGTCTGACATGGAAGTGTGCCCACATGGAGCGAACTTTTACGGCGAACTTCGCGCGGCCCGCACCAGCGCGGCGGAACACCAGCGTGCCGCCGCCGTGCTGCACCCACATGCGGCGAAAAACAGGCGGCCACTGCCGCCATGATTTCAGTGTTGCTAGAAACAGCGTGATTCTATTCCCATTAAAATGCAGTGAAAAACAATGTTTTATATCTGCAACTGAACCATACTGGTCGCGCCTGGACGGCTTTGATCAGTCGATCATTGCACGCGATGCGCGCAGCTTTTGTCGCCACTTTCGCTCTAAGCTGTTTGGCTGGCAAGCCGATTAAAATGCGTCGCAGGAAGTCGTACGCGACCGCGCCCTGATTGGCCCGCCCTGACAGCCTTCATTCGCCGCTTCCGGCGAGCGGTTGACCGCCTGCGAGCATATCTAGCCCGCCTTGATGGACGGCGAACAGCCGCCGGCCGCCGGGCGGACGTTCGCCAGTTTTTCGCAAGATAATCGCTCCATGTGGGTCGGGCTTAGAGGATGTGGAGGGGAGGGGATAAAATTGTGCCACAATGACGAACCGAAAGCCTTCAGCGCCTGTACACATTTCGCAAGGTGGATGGTGAGAAGTTACCCAGTGCTCAAATGAATCGGGAATATGCCCTGCACTTCAATTTCGAGTTCCTTACCATGCACGCTCTTTTCTTTCCCAGTGTTGGACGTGAAAAACAAGATCAAATGGCTGCGCGATTACTTCGTAAAGGAACTAAAGAGGGAGCTAGGCTTGACGGTCAAAAGAACCTCACACCGGAGGCCCTCCTGCCAAGGCTACGTGTCCCGCTGGGAGCACTTTCACAAGTGGGCTTTCCTGCGTAGCATCTGCAGTGCTGACTTGTGCTCGCCTTCGACCACCAATGCACGAGATTCCGTAAGTGCAGCAACAGGCGCCCTAGTAACCTATATCGTGTAGACCTGCTGGCACATTCCTAGCCCGGAATGCACGAGCGAAATATTTATACGCATAATAGTGCCTGAGACTTCACAGTGATGCGACGCTCACTCATTGTGCCTGAAGTGTTTTATGCATTATAGCCTTTGCAACCAGGCAGCTGTTCGAGAAAAAGCATCTACTGGATTTGCTTCCATCAAATTCAATCAACAATTAGTTTAGAATAACAGTCTGCATATAAAACACCTCAGCCTTCAAAACTATAACGAAGGAGATCACTTGTGCTTTGAAATATCCAATCAAATGACCGGTCGGTTTATTCTGCTGCTGCACATTTATTATGCATCTCTCTCATTAAAATTCGGATAATATTTTCCTGCATGATGCTTGGCTTAACAATTGCCAAAAACAATTCATTCCTCAATTATTGCTAATATTTTAGCCCATGGCATCCTTCTTGGGGCAGAGGTTTTGTTTATTGCATCTATCTTTTGTCACACAGCAAAAAGATATTTCAAATGAGAACATTATCTGACCCATAATCATATCAGTTCGCTCACCGTTTTTGATCATTTATGCACACTTTCAAACGGGCAAGCAGAATACATGCACTACGGACGCTTCGGTTCATTCATGGAAGAAAGGCATTTCCTTCGTTTCAAACTTCAATTCCGATCTGTATATAGGGCGTTTTTTAGGCTGCACTAATTAAAAAAAGGTCCTGCTGCAAACAGCTCAATTCTAACCCTCGACGTAAATTACTCGATGAAGCGGCAATTGTTTCTACGACAAATCAAAATGCCTACTTGAAAATTTAACTCAATTACACTAGTATTTTACCAAATTAATTTACGGCACATATTTCAATTGATGAATTGTAGCTAGTGAGTTTGCAACTTGAAACAAATTCTGCGGATGGCACTGTCTCGAGGTAAATATGCTCTGTTGTTCCGCTTACGTCTTTAAGAAAGCTCTGTTTTATACACTGAAGCACAAAAGTAACCGGAACGCCAAGGTATTTCGTCGGACACTTTGAAAAATCATATCTCGGAACTAGTGTAGTTCTGAGAATTTGTTCCTAGGGGATATACCTTGCGAACTCTCCGGCTACAATTCGTAGATTGAAATAAGTACAGTAAGCTATTTTATTAAATAGTAAGTTAATGTAGTTATGTTACTTACTCAATTAGACGTTTTGATTTCTCATAAAAGTAATAGCCGCTTCAGCAAGTAATTGTGCTATCTGCCACAGGCAATTTTTTTTAATTTTGTGCGGCTAAAAAAATACCTGAGGCGTTATTCTGTAAGAGTCTACCTAGTGGACTGTCCATTTCCGCTGTCGCTGATTGGCTGCTGCCTGATGTGCAGGAAGGTGCCAGCCAGTCTCCTTCCTGCACATCAAGCAGCAACCAATCAGCGACAGCCGAAATGGTCAGTCCACTAGGTAGACTCTTACTCAATACCGCCCCTGGTATATTATATTGCCCCTTCAAGACTAATCCGCGTGGCTTACGCTCCTGTAATGATGTGCGGATGGCTTCAGCCCTGCTACGACTAATTCTAAAGTGCTCGCGGTCTTTGTACCCAGTTTCAATCTCCAGTATAATAAACTTTTCGAGCTCGATTATTTCCGTCTTCTTTTGCTGTTATGGAATCAAACTGAAGCAGTGACTACTGCTAATAATTAAGAAGAGCTACGAGTGTCCATATCGAGTGTCCGTTTCGTCCCTGTGGCGTCCTACTGTACTTAGCGCAAGAAAAAATGAAAAAAAAAATGACTGCTAATAAATATTTTGGTAGTCTGTCATAGCTTTCTTGGGATTGTCATGTCCGTAGTTTTAACTACAAGAAAAACTAGACTTCGTATGATATTGATAAACTTGTAGAAACACTATAATGCAATGAGTATTCATGCTATTTTGAAGAGCGCCTTTCAGAATCTCAAATATTTGTGAAGCCTGGTACACTTGTTTTTATTCTTACTAGGGAGGAATTCTCATAGCACCAGAGTTGTTTTAGGAATAGTTCAAAACGTAGCACGCTGTGTTAGAAGAACAATAACCGTTGTTGAGATCAACTTTGGTAAAACATGTCCAGAATATATTGTTACACAGCACTCCCAGAATGGAAGCTGAGCACGAAGCTGTTCGGAAAGAAAGACATCGATTGCAATTTCATCCGCCAATTTCAAAACTGTAATTAGTTCAGGACAACAACAATGCATTATAACACACCCCAGCAGCCAGAAATATCATGGGAGAGAGGAAACAGACCTGATTCTTCACAATGTCGAGCCAAATTGCCGCATATAAAGACCGAATACGCCTAGGAGAAAACAAGGCCTACGATAATTTCGTGTGGGAACTGCTCCAAGACATAAACGAAATTATAAGTATGGCGTCCAGCAGCTGTGAGGCGGGCGGCACACTTTCCTGTAACGGCTGGAGTTCTGCAGTCTGCGACGAGGCGGGCAGATAGCGGAGCCTTTTTTTTTAATAGCACGGCTGGCGATATTTCTTCTTCAACACTTTCTAATTTCTTTTCTTTTGCCCGGGGGTTATTTCGGTGGTGGTGGGGGCGATGGGGGTGTGTTGTAGCTACAGGTGGGTTTAGCTTAGCGATCGAGGGCAGCAGTTGCTCCACCTGAGGGCTTCTTTCATTGCACTGGGGTATTCATCATCTGTCGAGCAGTTTAGTGCCTCTTAGAAATTACAGAAGAAGGCGTGGAACTTCCTTGCGGTCTATAGCAAATTCTTCCCGAAACACAAGGTGTTGAACACAGGCATGTGGGAGGCCTTTCTGTAAGTTCTCAAGTAGAGTGTCCCTTTCACCACAGTAGATCGGGCACGACTGCAGAAAGCGTTCAATTTCCCCTGTCTCATTGCGCGAAGTTCACAGCAGAGAATAGTTACGTGCCGTCTAAAATAGCCATGCTGAGGTATGTGCAGAACCTGTCCTTGTTCGATGCAGTAGAGAGGCTTCCTCTCGACGAAACCGACTGGTTACGCAGGGCGCCTGTGGCAGAATCCAAAGCCACAGAAAGTGAGCATAGAATTTTCGATTCCTTGACTTGATTGCTTTTTGGTTCTGTGGTTTTCGGGGGATGTGAGAGTGCTGCCGATTCAAGGGCATCAGCTTCGTCATTACCACCAATACCAATGGGAGACGAACTCCACTAAATCTTTAGATTGGAGCCTTTCTTGTTCAGGTCTTTAACGAATGACAGTTGCCTGCGTCGGAACTTGCTTAATGATAAACCGCGACTGAGTTCCAATGCTGCCTTCAAGTCCGTGAGGAGTACGGCATCTTGTAAAGGCAGAGTTTTTAGCTTTAGTAAGTCAGGAACTATTAGCACACACTCGACAACAGTTGATGAGACCACATGGTCCAGCCATGTGGTCTGATCAATTAGTTCTCAAATGAGGTACACGAAACGCAGCGGCCTGTGTCAGCTTTTGCGGACCCATCTCTGTACACTTGGAGGTGATCCTGTTAATTAGTCGTCAAGTTGCTCTATAACGAGGGACTTGACTTCTGCAGATGAACCACTGTTCTTTGAATGCAGTCTTGGTCCAGTGAAGCTGCAGGTAATATCTTCAAACGCCCAGGAAGGGCCTATCTATTGCCTCTGTCTCGAGCACAGTAACCCTGAGGCTCGAAGTGTGGTCCCCGTTGCATAAAAGCGTGAATGTGCCCTGCCACCTATACGTTCGAAAAGGCTTTGCCCGGTGAAGATTTATTTATTAATAGCAACTCAGTCAAGAGAGCCTGAGACGCCTGAATATGGAATGAGTAGGAATGGGCTTAGTAGACCTTTTTGTTCAAAACTGGCTGAAGAACTCCTAGACATGGGCCAAGGCCTTTCCTGTGTACTGCTCGTACCGATTGCGCTTGCCAGCTCCATCGGAAGACTTATGGAAAGAATTATAATGGTACCTTGAGCATTACGAGGTATATCCAGACGCAATGGCCAGTTTCAGGCATGGTCCGTCTTCCATAGACAACGTTGTCCACTTGGTGACGTACGTCGAACACCAGAAGTCCTGCAAGCGATTATCTTCTGCCGTCTTTCTGGATGTTAAAGGAGCATGTGATAGCGTAACACACGAAGCAATCTTCAGCTCATTAGAGCAGTAGATGTACTTCTATATTAGTAACTACCTACAAACTACATCCTTTTTCATACTTACCTTGGATGGCCCAACCTCCCAGCATTACAGCAACCAGGGCGTTCCTAAGAGCGGAACACTGAGCGCAACGATCTTCAATCTCACACTCATTAGACTCGCCGACATCCTTCCATGCACCGTTCGGCTCTTCATCTATGCCGACTACATTTGTAGTTGGACATCGGGTGCGACGCGGCTTCAGCTTCACGCGCGGCTTCAGAACGCAGGTACTTTTAACATCATCCTACCTCCGGGAACAAAAACTTCAAATATCATGTGAAAAGTGTGCACTGGTGGCAGTTACCAGGAAACCAATGCCTCCATACGTGCTATCCTTCGACAGACACCTGATCTCGTACAGTACAGGTCACAATTTTTGGGGGGTGGTTATTGGTAGAAATTCGACATTCAGTGCAACTGTATTCGCGCACTGTGCCTCTCTTACGTCAGTATACTGAACTATGGTAAGACCTTCGATTCCTGCATGGTGTGTGAGCCGTACTCAGTTAGACCTCACAATCCCCGGGCTTCAGGAAAAGTCGGACTTACCGTCAATCCACCTTTTGCATGTCCCCAATGCGCATGCGCTGTACCGTAGCGGCGAGCGCCGAAAAAGTTTTGTACGGCGTCGGTGGTTCGTGCAGCTGACGACGCACGCGTATGCAGCATAGTCGTCGAGCGCGCGAACTCTTTATTGTCAGCGCTGTGTCGGTCAACGACGCGGTATTTGCGCTGTGTTTCGGTAGAAACTTCAGCTGTTCACAGCGATATTCGGTTAACTTCCGGTACATCACAATATATGCCGACACGACACCGATGTCGGTCCGAAGTCGACCTCATGCCGGCGCCAACGCTCGGCTGGCTGTAGTTGTGATACTTTACCAGTGGGAGACCTATATTGTCATACAAGTATATAACGAAGAAGCGAGCGACGACGCGACCGACGACAGCGAGTGATCGCAGTGTAAGCTTTCGTGCCGACGACGCCGACAAAACAGTGTGCTGATCACCGTCCGAGCGGCCGCCGAGTGAGAACATCGCACCGACAACGTGAATATGGCCGCAAATGCGCTCGTGTATGTATCTATTGACGCTCAAATTGAGTCGAAACGTGCTTCCGGCGCTGATATGCACGATTTCCAGCCCTTTACAGCCCTCCACATCAAGTTTGAGGCGGTGTCGATCTCGCTCATGCAGCTTCAATACGTCTAACACAGCCTACGAGCAGGGGCGGATCCAGGTTTTTTCTGAGGGGGGGTCAGCTTCTGTCAATGATGATGATGATGATGATGATAGTAGCCTTTCTTATTTACCGAAATTTACCGTTTTTGCTCACGATAAACCCGCGTTTTATACGGCTAGAGCAACACCTGTAGCCCTCCGTGGTGGCTCAGTCAGCTCAGGCGTTGAGCAAGCGATCGCGGGATCAAATCCCGGCCGCGGCGGCCGCATTTCGATGGAGGCGAAATGCAAAAACGCCCGTGTTCTTGCGTTGTAGTGCAGGTTAAAGAACCCAGGTGGTCAAAATTAATCCGGAGCCTTCCACTACGGCGTGCCTCATAATCAGAATTCGTTTTGGCATGTAAAACCCCAGAAAGAGGAAGAAGACCTGTAGCGAAGCCAGGTATCGGTTTCTCCGAGCTTATAGGAAAAGGACGTTACCCAATACAACCATGTGCTTGGCGGCTGCGCCTGATAATACAAGGTGTTCAAAACTAAGCTTTATGGTTTTCTTAAAATTAGGCACTGGGAGGCACGCGAAGACCACATGTGCAAATAAGTTATGTGTCTAAGGGGGCACAAAGTGAGATGATAATTATCGCTGTGAGAAGCCCAATTAACTAAAATTGAACAATTATTTTTGGTTGACTGCAGTAAGTGGGTATGTTTGTATTGAAAACTTAGAGGCAGTCGTGTTTCTAAACAGTATCAGTCGGAAGAATTATTCTAGCGTGTCCGCGTGCTCCGAGATATCCGACTCCAAATTTCAATTGTCGTACTGCGCAGAGTTATCGAGTCCACGCGAGAGCGGTTTATGCCTTGCGTTGCTGTGGAAGGGAGGCATTTTGGACATCTTTAGGGCATTGACATCTTGATGGGTGGAATGTTGTCATGAGATTTGTGCATGACAACACCAAACTTAAAGCGGCAGTATGAAATATTCGTTAGCATAGCTAAAAAGGTTTCTGCTGTTGATGGTGCAGTTGTTGCTCTTGATTTCAATAAAACTTACAATACTTGGAAATCAGCAGTCTCTTTATTTGCGTAGGCCAGACAAAGACCATGCCCGGTCGTCTAGTCACCATTACGCACGCGTACTGCCCTCCGGCTTCTCCGCTCGCGCCATTATCTCGGCATGCCAGCTGCCGCCATCTTTACCGGCTGCGCGGTCGCGTGTTACGACAGCGGTTACGGGTTCTTAGATTTTTTTTTTTTCATTTCGCCAGCCGTTAGGGGAAGGTGGACAGTTATTATCTTTGCCAATGCCTCCGCCCCGTTGTCAGACTAAACGCCGCACGCAACAGCCGCGTCACATCAGGGAGGAGCTTATTGCGCCGATCCTCACTCTCTTGCATGCGTAATCATGCGAACGACAATTAAAATTTGGAGTTGGATATTTCGGAACACTTTCAAGTGAAACTGTGTAGAAACACGACTGCCTCTAACTTTTGAATACAAACATACACACTTACTGCAGTCAATAAAAAGTTAATTATTCAATTTTGGTTAATTGGCTGCTGACAGCGATAATTATCATCTCACTTTGTGTCCGCCTGGCCACATACCCGATTTGCGCAGGTCGTCTGCATGTGACTCCCAGTGCATAATTTCAAGAAAGCCATAAAGCCTAATTTTGAACACCCTCTTTATCTAGCCTGTATTACTTAAAATAAAATTTGGGATGATCTTTTGCAGGTTCGTTATAAATGCGTAAGCACGGGTCCGTCTTTGGAGTTCTGTTGGGACACCTTGATTTCCTTAAGGAGATTCTTTGTGTTCGGCTGAGACACCTTCGTTTGCTTTGGAGGACTAACTCCCGTATTCTCAAACAGCCCTCGACTCGAAGCTCTTACTCCACTCTACCTTGTTGAGCACAGCGCCGCTTCTCGTCTGATAAAGACGCGACCAGTCTCAAGAATTCCCGTGAATGATCATGAAGCTCAGTGACCACTTCTGTGGAGGGATGGCGGTGCCATCTTCTCTCTTGAGTCGTGGTGGTGTGTTGACTAGAGGAACGTTCTCGAATACGGGCGTAACGCTCCGCTCCAACGCAGCAACCACTACGCTGGTTGTTTACGATATGCGAATCACCGCGTATGAAGACTCACGACGCCACCTACAAGAATAACGATGTGGCGTAGTAGCCGAGAGCGCGAGCCAGCGTCTTCATGTTTTGTTTCCCACGCGACGTCATCCTTTTACACAAGGCGTGCATCTGCTCCCGTTTCTCTAACCACGCGACGCCATCCTAGGCCCGCGCACTGGCGTTGGCCGCTGACGTCACGCTCCCCCACTTCGCAGCCGCGGCTCTAGGCTTCGCCCCGCTCCGCGAGAACGCCCACTCAGATAAACGGATCCAGCGGGCTTGAGCCTCCTATGCTTAATGTAGGACAATAAAACTGCGAAGTTACAATGAAAAACTTGTAGCGTACGAACTGCACTGTGCTCGTACTGGATATTGTCAACGTGTAACTGTGATCACAATGAGTGCTACAGTTAAAGAAAAGTTGCATATGCGTAGTTCTTAGTTTAGCTGTTAGTTATTCTTTATATATGAACACTTCTGCGAGAGATCTCTTTCATTAGGCGGGTTGGTCGCGGAACCGATGAGAGCCAATGAGGCAACCGTTGACACCCCAAGGGGAAACTAAGTTAATCAGGCGTGAAGGCGCTCGAGCGGACCTTGGCGTGCTTGGCAAAAGGGACGTCCCCTTGTTCATTCGACGCCACCGACGGGACGAGTAAGGCACGGCAGGCGCCAGGAGGTCCAAGGTGTTCATTAGAAAAAATAACTACGGCAACTTCCCGACACCACATTCCTACGGAATACAACTAAGCTTTTGAGCGAGCTAGCTTTACTTCTACATGGCTGATACCACTGGTACTCGCGAAAAATACTTTTGAAGAATGCTGGTGGTCATATTTTTTTGCGACAGGGCCATCCCCCTGTCAGTGAGGGGGCGATGCAGAATTATGAGGGGGGGGTCAGGACATCCGGACATCCCCCCTGGATCCGCGCCTGCCTACGAGTTCTTCCGCTACCGGCGGACCTGAAATATAGAATAAGCAAGTACGACGAAGGAAACTGCTTATATAGTTCGGTACTGACTTTACCGACTTGAAGTGAACTATTCTTAGTATAGTGCGATGCGCACACAGAGTGGGAAGCGGCGACACGGCGCAGTCCTAATACCACGGTACAGGCACCCTTCTTGAACGAAGGCTGTCGGTGGCAGTAGCGGCGCTTCCATGAACGAAGTGCAACTGCAGAGAGTGTATTTTTACGCTGCCCGATTTAGTAGTTACTGAAAACACAGTTTGCATCTTATGCTAACCAGGCAACAAGTGATGGCCCTTTCGATACTGCATCGTAAGCAACAACACCGCTCGTTGCCACGCGAGTATGGCCGACATCGGCATTTTCGCGTGCCAGTGCTTCTAGGTGGTCGTTGTCGCTGTTTTCGATGTCCCCGGGACGTTCATGCCTTCTCGTCTCAGTGAGATCGCTTCTGATATGTGCATGAGAAGTGTTCATATATGCTATGAACATTTCCTCATTATTTCGTGTGAGCGATGGACGTACGCGTGCCGATGTAAACAAATGCGCCGTTCTTGCGTTGCATAAATCGCCCCTTCAAAAAGCTATGGCCACTGTGGTCAAGACTCAGCTATAAAAGCAGTTTTTATCATCCTATTAGCATACGTTCAGTGCAGGTCTAACAGTGGCAAATTCATGAACTCTGCTGCTATATACGATACGGCTACTTCCGCTGAGCGGAATCGACCCCACCTTAAACTTGATGTGGGCGGTTGGCGAGTGCTCACGTTCATGTATTTCAACTTCCAAAGCATGTGGGAGTCATATACGGTACGAATAAATATGAATAACAGGAATACAAGCGAAGGCGATGTGTCAATCGCGTTACGGTGCGATGTATTCGTTCAGAGGCACATCGCACGGTGACTGGTTTTGTCGGCGTAGATGCACGAAATCCCGTCATCATATTTCGACGACTTGCGGTTGTAAGTCGCACCAGAGTCATTGCCGGTCTAGGCATCCTGTCCAACAAGCGGCCACTCTCACAAAACGAAAATTACAATGACTGACAAATGCACAAACCCATTTCAGCTCGCTTCTTGCAGCGTGCCTCTGCGTCCCGCAGGGCCCCGACGCCGCACACATTGTTTCTCGCGGAGACCGCTAAGGTGGCGCCACAGCGCAATGCAAAAGGCGCATTGCATTCAAGCAACTTCGTTTACTCCCTCTTGTACGAGAAATACAGCCACTGCACACAAGTTTATACTGATGGCTCAACTACATCAAGCAGTTCCGGTGGCGCATTAGTTATAGTAACAAGGGGAATAGCCGAAGGGCTCAAGACTTCCCACATTACTACGTCTGCAGCTGCAGAGCTCGCGACTCTCCGCGTTGCGCTTCATGTTATCAATATAGAGACTGCTGGAAAATGGTCAGTTTTCTGCGATTCGAGACCGGCCTTACAATTTATACAGTTGTTTCTCCGACATAGAACTCACGATCAACTGACGTGCGAAATCGTAGAACTTATCCACCACTTCAGAAAAAGGTCATGATATCTATTTTCAATAGATACCAGGCCATTGCGGTATGACTGGAAATGATGACGCAGATAAGGCAGCTCGGAAGTCAAGCCAACAAGACCACTGCATCCCCATTCCTCTCTCAAGGATAGATGCTGCGAGGTAGCTTCGCATTCTAGCACGCACACTGTCGTTGGCTGAGTGGAATACCACACATACAAGGTGCACCGGACTGCACAGACTAAATCCTTCGCTGCAACACGGACCTCCTGCCGGACTGCACCGATGCAAAGCGTCTCTTCTGGGTTGGTTGTGGTAGGGAGTTGCCTTCACGAAAGCTTATTCAGCAGTAATTGGAATGGCTGAAAGTCCTGCATGTGATTGCGGCTGCGAGGAGAACATTGGACACGTATTGTACCACTGTCCTCAGTTTGAAGCAAAAAGACAATCTATGTCCAACGCATTGAGGAAACTAGGTGATCGTCCTCTGAGTGAACAGACAATACTCGAACACCGTCCCCACCAATCATCGGCTCATAAGGCAGTGAAGGCAGTGAAGGCACTTTTCTGCTTTCTGAGAACGTCTTGTTTGTGAGAGCGCTTCTGACTGTAGTGCTGCCCGTGCACGTCTCTACCCCCTCTCTCACTCCCTGCTTTCTATTCCCCAATATTGCAACTTCGCCTATCTATTGACAGACACGCTAAATTGGGAGTGGCCCGAAAATGTTTTGGAGGCTGATTGCGCCCCAGTTTTGCGCAACGTGAGCTTGCGAATGTTCTTTCTCATGAGTCTCGTACCAGACGGGTGCTGTTCTGGTGAGGTAAATTATCAATTTAACCAGCATTTCAGTTTGGAGGCAGCGATTGTGCAAGCTCGCGCATTCGTAAACCTTCAAAATCGATGCTGCCTGTGCCGGAGAAGGTACCAGAGTCGCGCGTTTAGGCAAATGTGAAGCCAGACACGTTAGCTGATTCACCGGAAGCATTCGTCTGTTCAGCTAGAATTGCAGATGCAGCCAGTTATTACCCACTGAACAATTTCATATTGCGTTTAAAACTGCCCACATCTCCACCAACATGTTCCGAGGAGAATAGAGGCATAAAATATACTTATAAACTATTTACCACGCGTTGAGAGGCATATAAAATGGCACTCTGTCCTCGTGGATCGAAGGGAATCATCGTCTTAGCATTGTCCTCAGGTTTCTCCCCTGGCAGTGCTCTTTAAAAATTATGTCTCATGCACAAAAGACAAAGAAGGGTAGTGACTCCAGAAGAAAAATGAATGTTGAGGTGTTTTCGTGTACTGTCGCATAAGAGGCTGCTTGTTACATGGAACACGAAAGTTTCGTTGAATTGAGAAGTTTATTCTAAAATAATCGTTTATAGTGACTTGTTATTTCTAGTGGCTCTATATAGTGGCCTTAAAATGCTTATTTGTATGAAAGGCCGAAGGTTGGCGTTTTTATAGCTTTATAGAGCAAAATCAGAAACGCCTATAGGAAGGACACAACGCAAGTCCTTCTGCTGTGCCCTAGCTTCTAGTACGTGTCTGCGGTGTTGAGCCATAAATCTTAATAAATATACCATCAAAAAGGAGGAACCTTTTCTTTTAACGGAAGTCGAGCCTGGCTAGGCTATCAGCGCTTCTTATAGAAATAATTTTGCCATCACGGCCTTTCTTGTCTTGGCCGAAGAGCCAGTCGCGTCTTGTTTTCTATATGTATTACGTTATTCATGAATACTTTGTAGTTAATATCATTATATGTCATAATGCCGGTGACTAGCAGGGGAAACGTCGAGAGTCTTTCGACGGTAGGTCACTTCGTGATATGACTTATTTGCTAACGCAGCAAATGCAGAACGATTCTGCGGACGTGCGGCCGCCGATCCCCAACGGCGAAGGCAGAAGCGCCGAGATGCCCGCTTCAACGCAAGGCTTCTCGTCGAATGACAGCAGGCCGCAGACTCCCTCTGTACCACCCAAGAACAATGCAGCTTGTAATCCGGTCCCCGCGACGACGCCCGTATGCGAGTCATGCGCTCCTTCGCGCTCGAGCACGACGTCAACCCCTGCGGCGTTGGTCATGGGTACAAGGCGTTCGGAATCTCATGTGGTAGGGAGGCATTTTTCTGCTTGTTTCACCTTCTTTACTCTGCCCTAATAAGCGCTAACAGTTCGGTTTATCAAAAACGCGCCACTTTTTAAGACAGAAGTGACAATGTGATGCTAAAGAGCGAATTTTCTACATATTAACAATATAAATGAATGCTTCGATCCCTTTGGGGATGACATCATGACTGAGAAATTGGGTCACTGTCCAAACCTTCGAGTTTCAGGTTCCATACGGAACCGTTATTTACAGCCTTGTGAAGAATAACATGAGTAAGGTTACGTGCGGAACCCTTGTTAGCAATACTGCGAACAAGAGTTCTGTAGAAGCGGGAACATTAAGGTTTTTTTGTTTTTGTTTTTTTCGACTTGGCCAGTGATTCAATCTTTCAATTATTCTTTTACTTGGCCTGACAGCATTCTGTCAAAGGCTTGATTTCTGTTTACATTATTGATTGAAAGAGAACGTTCGTTTTGTAGAAACACTTTAATATTAACTGACAAATTAGCGATTCGCGGCGAGATTGCTTGCTGGGCCTCTTGATAATTTGCAAGAACGGTGCACTCCTTTGTTTTATTTATTTATTGAAAATACTTTCAGGGCCCAAAGGCACTACAGAAAGGAGTGGGGGGAAAATGACAAGACGTGCAACTAACAATAAAATATTACAAGGCATTCATTCTGTAAAGCGATCTTGAACTCGTGGTCATCAGTTATGCTCGCGATTTTGGAGGGAAGGGGTTCCATGCGACGCTTGTTCTAGGAACAAAAGAGTCATTACACAATTTTGTGTGACAAGACGGTAGACCAACCTTCAAGCGATGATCGGTCCATGAAGAAATATAATGAGGTGGATGAAACCGGATGTCCTTTAAATCGTTGTTATAATAATACATTTTGTGAAAAAGATTAAGGCGATATGACTTTCGCCGCAACGAAAGGTCAGGCAAGTTTACGGTTTTCTTCATAGACGTGACACTGGAATGACGTGAATAATTCGATAAGATGAAACGTGCTGCGCGATTCTGAATGGCTTCAAGAGTTTGAATGCGGGTTGTTTGATTAGGATCCCATATGGCGCATGCGTATTTTAGCTTAGAACGTACCAAGGTTTTGTAAAGTGTTAACTTCAGGGACGATGGGGCGTCAAATAAATTTCGACGCAGATAGCCAAGCATGCGATTCGCGTTGTTAGTTACATATTCGACATGCGTATTCCACGAAAGGTTAGAAGAAATGTGAACACCAAGGTATTTATAACTGTCAACAGATGGTAATGAAATATTATTAAGGAAGTAAGTACGCGGACAATGAGTAGTAGCGTGGCGATAAACTCCTATGCTTTTACATTTAGTTGTATTAAGTGTTTCATTGCACCATTCAATTGATTGCACCATTCAATTGATTGATTCAATTCAATTGATTGCACCATGCAAACACCCTATCTAGATCGTGTTGAAGATTGATATAATCAGCATGGTTAGTAATTTTCTGGTAAACTACACAGTCATCTGCAAACACTCGGACAGTTGAGAAAGAAAGGCAAGTAGGAAGATCATTAATATAAATCAAGAAAAGTATATGGCCCAAACGGACCCTTGCGGAACACCAGATGAGAATTAGGTGAACAAAAGTCATTAGCTGTCACATACTGTTAGAGAGAAATTCCTTAATCCACGCAAGTACACTGGGGTCTATGTTAAGTTGATTAAGCTTGAAGAATAGTAGGTCGTGTGAGACGGAGTCAAATGCTTTGGCAAAATCTAAATACATAATCAGTATCAACGTCAAGATCCGCGTTAATAAATAAGTCGTTGGTAAAACATAGCAATTCCATTTCGCACGAAGCTGCTTTACGAAATCTATGCTGATAAATACTGAAGAAGGAATTGCAGTCAAGAAATTCGATGAGGTGCGTGTATATTATATGCTCTAAGATTTTTACTGGGATGGATGTTAATGATATGGGACGGTAATTATTGGGGGAATGTACATCACCAGATTCATGCACAGGGACCACCTTCCCTATCTTCCTAGTCAGAGGGCAGTGTAGACACCTGTAATGACTGTTCAAAAAGCTTTGACAATATCAATGAAGAATAAACTTGTGTACACTTCATCATTTTTGATGAGATACAATCTGGGCCGGCCGATGAAGACAATTTTAAATTGACAATAAGCCTTTCGACACCAACTGCATCAATAGCGATGGGATCCATTGGTAAGAAGTTGGTTTTTGGTATTTGTGGAAACACTGTGGGAATGCATTATTAAAATGAGTAACAAACACATTGTTCAGAACATTGCAGCACTTGCTTTGAACTACTGGAACATTAGATTGGATTAATTGAATGTGTGTTCCTTTAGAACCGTTAATAATGCTCCAAAATTTGCCGGGGTTAGAAAGCAGTAGCAAAGGAAGAGTTTTATCAAAGAATTCCTTCTTTGCTTTTGAAAGCGCTGTACAAAATTCTCGGTTAAATTTTGATAGCAAGACCAGTGGTCTGTTCTGGCTGTTAGCTTTGCCCGTCGAAATATTCGCTTCTTTTTGTTGCGCATGCGCTTTAACATGTTATGAAACCACGGAGAGCGAGGACTCGATGAAACTTTTATTTTAGGTACAAAGCGATCAATTAGAGACAAGAGTTTGTTTTTATAAAGCAACCAGTCCTCCTCAACCGACCACTGCTCAAAATCAGCAAAAGAACTATCAACACAGGCCTGTAGTTGCGTATTCATTCCAGTAATATCTGCTTTACTGTAGTCTTGGATGACCCTGGTTTCTTTCTTGTTGAAAACCCGTGCCCGTAGGGTGAAGTGAAAAATAGAGTGGTCGCTAATTCCCAGTGAATGAGTTAAGCAGGAAGCTAGGTCTGGTGTAGTTGTAAGTACTAAGTCTAGAGTGTTAGCGGTAGTGGGAGTTATACGAGTGGGAAAGTGAACGAGCTGAGTTAAGCTGAAGTCTTGACAAAAAGTTAAAAATTCCTTGCTTTCAGCTGAGTTGTGTTTTAAGGAAACCGGGGCTCTTTCCCACCTGATGTCTGGAAAATTGAAGTCGCCAAGTATGAAGAGGGGTGATTTTGGGTATCTGACAAACAGCTTATTGACAGCATCGCGCAGTTCATTACAAAAGGACAGTGATGCAGTTGGTGGCCGATAGCAAACACAAAAAATTATTTCGCGAGAATCAATTAGCACGCGTACACACACAAGCTCAAGTGAAGATACAATTGGAATGACATGAGAAGCAAGCGTATCGGCAACCGCCAACAGAACACCACCACCAGACCGGTAATCACGATCACACCGGTAAAATTTGTAGCACTTTTCACAGTCCGAAATTTCTTCATTTTTAACTTTTGCAGACAGCCAGGTCTCCATCAGACCAATAATATCAGCAGAGCATGAATCAATAGCGGAATACAATTCAACGCGTTTATTCAGGATACTTCGGACATTGGAAAGGAAAATAGAGGCGTTCTTTGCGCGGGATCTAGGCAGACATAGATATGATGCACTAGAAGTGCCGGCACGTGCAGGTACAGTGGCCGCGCTATCTTGCGTATCTGCCAATCAGTTTCGCGTACGCTGTCAGTTATTGCGCAGTAAAGGTACCTTTTTTTATTCATGATCAGTTTATTCATGCGAAGCGAGTACGGCTGCCCTGCTACCTTTGCAAATTCTGTTCGTCCTTGAGTTTCGCGTAGCTCTGCAAAAATCTTCGCTAGCTGATACACCAGTCCCTTTGAGCTTATGTTTCTGCGCCCAGACTGCATCCCTGACTTTAGACGACGAAAACTTGATGATAATTGGTCGAATCTTTTTATCGGTGTAGATCCTAACCTGTGCACTCGAGAGACTTCCGAGTCAGGAATTTGTAGCTTAATATGACGAGACAAAGCATCTTGAACAAGGCCTTCTGACTGAACCCACGTCTCAGTCTGGCAGCCCGGTATTCCAAAGAACAATATAGGTTATCTCGTCTGGATCTGTCTTCAAGATCGTCCAGTCGGGAACTGAGTGCCTGGCCTTCCATTCTGACAGCTTCCGTGATTAGACGTGGTGCATCACTGAGAACTGCAGAAACGTCGAATGATTCGACGAAAGATTCAACCGCAGATAATCTTACTGTTAAGTCAGCAACGGTTTGTACTAAGGCCTCCTGTTTTGTCTTTAGGTCATCAAGAACTTCTATGACTTCAACGTGACGGTGGTCAACTTTTTCAGAAAGGTTAGCGATAGCATCAAGTATTTCTTTGTTAGTAGGGCCAGGGTTTAGTTCAATGTCTCCGCAACATAGTAAGAGCTTTGTAACAAATACGCATTCACACAAACACTCAAAAAGCACACTTGGGTACGGTAGGAGCAGCAGGCAGACGTTGCTAGTCCACTTACAGTAGAGAGAAGGAGTAGAGAGAGGAGGAGGCAGAGAGAAGGAGGGTTTCCATGAATTTTATGGGGCCTCTCTATCTATCCATATATCAGTGTTTCTTATACACCTCTCCCTGTTTTCAAACAGCGTGGCGTCACTGCGGGGGCCCCTCCCCTCTGCCGCACCTCCGAAGCGAGCGCTGGTTGGCAAAAAACGTTCGTGCGACCTCTTCTCTCTGCAGAAAAGCGCTGCTTGTATATCAACTGCCGCGATCGTAAGTCCGGCATATTGCGATTTTTTGAAGTGACAGTATTTCCGAACTGTACTTAGGAAGTATAATCGTCCCCGTTTTACCGGTACAACAACGTAGCGTTGTTGCCGAGTGCATGGTTCCCGTAAGTCAGCGTGTGGTGATTTCGTAAAAGTGCGCCTCTTCTGTCGATCAAACATCCACAAAAATGTATTACTCCTCGAAAACGAACATTTTATCACAAATTGTGCGCATTTTCACGGTGGCAAAGTGCTACTTCGCTAAATGACTGGTCTTCGAACACAAATTTGCAACCCACCGTGGTTGCTCAGTGGCTATGGTGTTGGGCTGCTAAGCATGAGGTCGCGGGATCGAATCCCGGCCACGGCGGTCGCATTTCGATGGGGGCGAAATGCGAAAGCCACCCGTGTACTTAGATTTAGCTGCACGTTAAAGAACCCCCGGTGGTCCAAATTTCCGGAGTCCCCCACTACGGCGTGCCTCATAATCAGGTCGTGGTTTTGGCACGTAAAATCCCATAATTTAATTTTTCATTTTAACAAATTTACATTGCATTGTCGTGAATGCACTGACTTGCGCCCCATTTACACTGTAGCTTTAAACGATGTACAAGATGAAGTTCGTCTACAACTGCACGGCGGCTCAGTGGATCGGGACCAAGTAGCGGCGCCTCAATTCAGATGAGGGAGAAATGCAGAAAACTTTTTACTCTGGTTTACGAGCATGGTAAGATGCCCTATGAGTGGACAAAATTAATCCGGAGCCTTTCGTTACACTGTCCCCCATAAGCCGCTGTGCAGCTTAGGGATGGTAAACACCATAATTTAATTTTAATTATTAGTCTCGGTCATGTGAATGTAAAAAGCAAAATCTTACATAAGTACATAATCCGTTGCGCGCTAACTTCGCTGTGTCTGCTGCATACTTTAATGCTCTCAACTTTACAAGACCCAACTTTTGCATGTTTATGTGAATCATCACGGCGTAAAGTCCGTACCATGAAGGTGAATGCAGCGATAACGAAAAAAAAAGACAGCTCAATTTTACTTAAGACCCGTGAGATCTGCGTTAAATCACAATAATTTTAGTGGCTTGCCTTTTGGGCATTCCCCGTGGTTAAATATATACACGCACATTCGGCAGTGGTCAAAACATCGTTGGAGCTCATTTGTAGTCATACCTCTCAGTCGATAAATCATGCTCAAACGAAGGGGTTTTTCTTTTCTTTTTCTTTTCATATTTTTTCTAAAGCACGCGGATGACCCCGAAAGACATGCGCTCACTAATCACCGCGTCTCATTCAATCTCACCTGTTCAATAATTATGGGTCCTGAAGTTCTATCGGCGCCTGATCACTAAGACTGGTTTTATTACACGCAACACACGTCCACAGTCTCGTTAGCTAGATGTATTGCTTATCGCGTAGTACACCACGCGCGCGCACACAGGCATAATGTGGTCCGCTTCCGTGCGCTAAGATGAGCCGATATCGTCGCTGTTCTCGCCGCACTCTTTAGCACAACAAATGCGGCACACATCCATGGAAAAGCCGATATTCTTCATTGCACAATCCATCGCAGACCACCACCAAGTGGTTCACGTTCGCAAGTAAAAAAGGCCAGCTTCGCCAGATTTTCATCACGCAGTTTACCACACGCCGATGTTCTCTGACCCACATAAATGCTAATCTGGCTGGCAAAAGAATTGTCGAGGTTCACGAAAAAATGAAAAAGAAATAAGAACACGCGTGCACGTGGCGCCCACCTACACCAACTAAAGTGCGACCGCACCACGCAGAAAGCCGGCGGCGGCTGTTTTTTGCCAACCAGAGTCACCGCACGTGCGCCGGTGACGTCACGCTGTCGACTTCGCCGGTGCGGTGTGACGTACCTCAGGAGAGGTCTATTGTTTTCCCGTCAACTTTAGTCATTGGGTAGCTAGTCCATGGTCTAATGGTATCGCATTGGGCTGCTGTGCTGAGAGAACATCGTTCAAAGCCAACCATCGGACCAACATGCGTCTCTGAATATGTGCACTCGGTATGTACCGTTCTCCAGTGAACCTCCGTGATGCCAACTTGAGTCTCTGGATATGTGCGCCCAATAAGGGCGGCTCTGTAATGAGCCGCATTGACGCTGACTTGAGTAACTGCGTATGTGCCGCTCTTCAGCGACAAAAAAAAATCTTGGAGGATGCGTAAGCTTCGCCTTTAAAAGTGGAACGCGATAGTATTCAAAGATCCCTGAATGCTTTTCAGGCTTCCCGGCAACTGCAGTTTTCCTTTTTCTCCACCTTCGCCTCTGCGCGCTCCTGCCGTTCAACGCTGCCGTAAAGTCCCTGATTTAACGCTGCCGAGGAGGTGAGCGCCAACTGGATGGTGTTTCTTCAAGTAGCCTATACCCGGGCGCGCCTGTGTGAAAAGGGGTTTGTGTTTGAGTTTCCTCGTAACAGAATTATGTTTTCTGGTATATTCAAAATACAGACCGACGCTATCATGCCTGTAAGTTGTAGTTAGGTCCTACGTCACGATTTTTCTGACGTATTTTACTTGGCGAAATACAATTAGTTCACCAGAGCATTTGCGCCACGCAGACGGCCTGCGTGGTCGGGGTAGTTCGGGATGATTTTCTCTACCGCCAACGCCAGCACGCCTACGCTGACAACGACGCCGACGCCGGACTTTCTGCGAAACGGTGCCCTTAACGCTGTCGCTTTAAAAGGATCCTTAAAAATTATGGCTGATCCCTCTTTTATAGGAATCGGTAGAACACGAAAGTGAAACGTGTCTTCACAAAAGCTGTTGCATGTTTGCTTCGTGAACTTATGGTCTGCTGGAGCGAAAGACGCACGATTTGCGGGCCGGCGACCATGTTGCAGGTTTGCTTAGCGCGCGGCGTCTTGTTGACGAGCGCCGTCCTGCAGGCGCGAGTGGCTTCGACGAAGGTGCGAGCATTCTGGGACGGCTCCTTAGTGGCTACGGCAATCAGTCGAGCTCCGACGTGCACAGCTGCAGAAATGCCAGTGGCAGAGTTCGCACCGTGCGCCGCGAACGTGCGAAGGCATTCTGCTTCACGCTGGCGTGTCTCTCGATGGAGCAAAGCGAGATTCGCCCAGCGACGTCGTTCCCTTTCTGCGCCGTTTAGCGCAGCAGTTGTCTTAGGTGGTGCCGTCGTAAGCGAAGCAGTAGGCAATGCACTGCTGATGCACGTTGAAGCCGCAAACCGTAGGCGACGAGGCAACACAGGCTAATTCGACGCTAACCACGGCTATATCAGCTGGTATATCCCCCAGCTAAACGGGAATGGCGTCACGAGCGCAGTTTCTCCCCTGGTGCTTGGTAGGCCATGCTTCTGAGAAGAAAAAAACATTAAACCTGCTGTTAAGCCTGCTAATACAGCGATCCCGCTTATCTGCAATGCACTCGAGTTTATTGCCTAGAAGTTTGAAGTTAGCACGCAAAGAAAGAAAGAAAGGTGTGAGGACTACAGTAACAGTTAAAACTGCTTACGTCAGCCGGGCTATCAGGGTGCTATAACTAGGTGTTTAAGTGCTACACAATTTTCTATCGGTCATCTTCAGCTGCGATGGCAACTGCGGGTGAGTCGGATACTTTCCAGACAAAAAGCTTGCCATTTCTAAAGCACGTATAATTTGCGCTATACATAAGATTTGTCTTTCCTTTGCTTTAGTCCAAGTCATCCAGCACAGTATACGGCTAGCAGCTGTCATGTTTTCCTGAATGTACACATTTATTTGATTCTCGTGAAAGGTAACTTTCTTAACAAGCCAAGTATCCACTGTGCAACCAGAGCTGGTGCAAACGATAGCGCGTGATCTGAACCGGTGGTCGCAGAAGTCACTGATGACCATAGTTGCGAGGTGAATTGCCCGGAAGGCGCTGAAGGCGGTTGGTAAGCGGCAATCGGCTGGATGACTTTAGGTCCAACAGGCAACAGGCTCGCATGGCGCAGCGAGGGTGGCTAAATGGGAAGGTGTTTGGCAGTGCAAAGGCGCGCATATTCCGCGAACAGGCACATTAGCGCCCGGAACGTTAGCAGAGTGGGGAGCATCCACCGGCCGGTGATGTCATGCCCCCTTGTATATTTTTCTCCAGTCTTGTTACTCTACTTAGCCTAGCCAAATCTACTTTCATCCTAATATTACCCTGTTTCACAATTGTGTTTTTTTCCAGCCAACACACACAAGCGACAAAGAGCACGAGGATGCCGTACCAGCATTCCGGGTCCCGTCAGCAAATGAGAAAAGGGGACACGACTCACGAGCCAGTGATGTCGAGACAGGACCGAGAAACGAGCCTGGTTTCGCAACGATCGGCGACGTCTCCGTGGATTTATTCTCCCTACACGTCATGTGCCAGCTGCGGGAGATGAACCAGTACCAGAGAGACTTGGCGATTCTGCGCATACGGCAGCAGCTGTTCGACGCGCAATACGCAGTCGAGCCAAGCGTCGCTGTCGTCGGGGCAGGTCAGTCAACTGCTCTTAGCGGCGTCGGGACATCTCATCATACAGAAAGTCAACAGGTCTCTACAGCACACAACTCGCGGACGACCTGCGCTCTACGGCTCCCGTCGCCCATTCGTACAGCAAGTGTTGAAATCAGGGGCACCACACAGACGAGTCTGGGCGCAAGACCAGCAAGCGCGTAACCTAGAATACCTTAAGCGTTGTTCCGCTAATAAAGATGTGCAAAATGTCCTCCGTAAACAGTGGGACCCACATATTTTGTTCCTAATTTCATATATTAGGAATAAACAAAGATTACTTGCATATTAGCAGTAAACTAACCTTCCAATCTACAGGATTACGAAGCAGATAGTAATTATTTAGTATATTTTTAGTATTTATGTTGGGGAACATGCTCAAATCACTCAATCGAAGCTGGTTAGTGCTGAAATTGTTTATCCTTAACAAGTATCGTAACACTGGATCAGCGCAGTTGTGCATCTCCTTTAATTTTCGGAGAAACGCAATCGAGTTATAAGTTAACGCTTTTCTGCTTCGCGCAGTGAAGGAAGAGCTAAAGATAATATCAGTACTTCATGTATGAAAATATAAAATAAATATGTTCAAGCTGGTGCCAGCCCCATGGTTTCTGCTAAAGCATATATTATTCTGGCATTGACACAATTCAATATCTCCAATGCACCATTCGTCTTAAGTAGTTAACCACAAATACAACTTCTAAATAATCATTCAGATTTAATCGGTGATTACCACGCATACCTAATGCCCGCTGTGATTATTAGCGCGTTGTTGACAAAAATAACAAAGAAGTCCACACATTAAAACGGAAACAGAGACAAAGGCGACAACACAGCGTCTCTACTACTGTCCCCGTAGGCGTGTTGCTATATTTACTGCGAGTGCAGTAAATATAGCGCCCGTCTGTCCATACTACCGTCCCTACGGTGACTGCGATCATTGTCGTCTTACACGTGTTTTTGTCGTCATCAAGCCAACTCGTCATCCCCATCACCGTAGGGCGAAGAAAAACATTGTTCCCCAGCGTCACGACATGGATTGGAATCTATGCCACTGCATCAATTTGCACTTGCGCGGTCAGCACGCTAACAACTGAGCAATAATGCAGTCTTTTTCTTTACTACATGACAAAGAACAACCTCCAACAGCACAAAAATGATTCAAAAACAGTGCATACGCATGCATACAACATCGCCATTAAATCTAGTGGCTACTCCTGAGCTGTATGCGCATTTCTTACATGTGCTGCACGCTCCCGGAAAAGTGATCTGGTAGATTACGGGCTCTGCGCATGCCTATCAAACATCCTCGTTTGCCATAGGCCATGCAAACCAAGCAGCAAAATCATTAATCATATTTTAAATGGCGGATTGTATATGGCACGATATTTATGCCTTTCTTTAGTGTTTTGTGGAGGATGTCCCTAAAGAACAGAGCATCCCGACAATCTACAAAACAATCAATTGTTTCATTTCATCGAAACAGGCGGCAATTTGTTGACCCCTGTAACAAGACAATCCTTTGCTTTGAACCACACTTTAACTGGAAGTGTTGCTGAATGTAGTTTCAGCGAAATTGTTTTTGGCCCGGGAGGAATTCACATCCGCCGGACTCTTTTAAGCACATCCTGATCCATACATTGAACATCACGTGAACGATAGGAGGGAACCAACAGCGCTTGGCAATTACTACAAGGTATTCTGTACGACACAGACTCTGAGAGCGGTGGCAACCGTGCACATATTTAGGTGGATAGAACGATCAGTTCTGCAGCAGTATAGCAACACTATAAGCAGCACCGTACGAGACTCACAATAGGTGTTATTGCATAGAACTTTTTCTTGAGACGATGGCGGTAATTGTTGTTGGCCTCTGCACTCGTGGTTGATACACATAATGGGGCACTGACCAAGACTAGTTAGGGCAAATCTAAATAAATTTAGAAATGAAAGTAAGCTTTCAAATTGGTTGGAGCGCAATTCTTCGTTATCATGCTCATGAACACAGCGTTAACATCATAATAGAGCTGTACAGAACAATGATGATGATCAGCCTCAAACATTGCACATGCTCAAAATAGAGGATGTGCCCAAAATCAGGCGGTTGGTAGATAACGACGAAGAATTCATTGGCGGCATCAGAACTAACAACGACGTCACAGCGATTAGGCCACGTAGTTTGTTACATTGTAGCTCATAAGATTTACCGCCACCAGGGGCCCGATATAGCGGCACTGCAAATGTACAAGACAAAAACGCGCTCAAATCTCATAGGCGGCACTGCGTCATTTTGCTTGTGGCATCAGTTGTAGAAGTTTTGGCCAGAGAGTTATTAATCCCATGATTCGGGGCCTTCAAAGCAATTCATCGCGCCTGGAAAACAGGAAGCCTTTAACGCAGCAACTTCGTCACCTGCTGCTTAAACATACATTTAATCAAACACTCAATTTCAGAAATGATGTAAGGAAACTTCATATATAAAGGTAATGTCAAATGCCACGCTGCCGACCCGTCGGGCAGGTCGGTGCTTGGACATCGTTTTCCTATTGAATTATGTAAACAGAAATAACGACTGCGTCACACTTCGTGAAACTTATTACACTGACCACAAGGTAACCTCACCGTGTTAACACACAAAATAAATGAAAATAAACATGAAGCACCAAGATTATCTGAATAAAGCATATTCGAATAGTAAAATAGCGAAATGCGTTAAACAAAAAATGTCGCGTAAGCCTTTTGCCAAACAGCTGCGAACTTAAGGTTCCATAAAGCTACATATCCACTCCAACATAATGCCGATCTAGAAGAAGTGCCTTAATGGTCGGTTCTTGCTGGTGTTGGTGAATCCGGACATCTGCAACCTGCAACCTGCAACCACCCTAACCCAGAAGCCGGACACACTTGTGTTCCGAAGTGCGCCCTGTGCGGAGGGGCCCATCTCACGGCCGCAAACGACTGCAACAATAAACTAAAGCGCATTCCCCCCCCCCCCCCAGGGGAACCAGCCCCCACCACCGCCCCCAAAACCCAACGACATCCCCGCCCACGGTGGTTCAGCTCCGAGCGGGAAGACTCCGACTCCGACTACTCGGAGTCGTCGATGACCTACAGATCCCGGTCCGGTTCCAGCCCGAGGTCCAGGTCCCGCTCCTGTTCGCGGCCCCGGCCTCATTTCCGGTCGCCCAGACGGCGATCTCAGTCGACGTCCAAGCAACAGCAGCAGGGTGCACCCATCATAGCGGCACCCAAAGATAAGGGGTCTCAGCAAAACCAACGGAAGACCAAGGAAGCCTCACCCAAGAGGACCAACACCAAAGAACAAGAGGTAAGCTGGGCAGCAGTAGCCTCCCCCTCGTACAAAAAACCACAGACGCCACCGCCCACGAAATTCGAACAGGAACTCGCGAGCATGCGCGCACAGATACAAACACTCACACAAGAAAACAGACAACTCAAACAACAAGTGATACAGCTCACACAAAAACCACAAGAGATGGCACCACACCAGGCCATCATTGACCTACAAACCAATGTCGATGCCATCCAAACCCAGATGCAAGCCTTCATGGATGCTACACGCGCCCAGTTGGAACAAATAACACAGACTGCCCTACAACGCACAGAGGCAGCAATCAAGCACATGGAAGCCGCTGTAGACAGCAAGCTTAAGGGCCAGCTTCACTCCATAAAACTGCGAAAAACACTACGACAGAACCTCTGCAAAGTCACACCTGCGGCAGGACATAACCGACCACAAAACCCATGACCGATCATAACATCACCGACCACAACACCCAACAATGCCTAGACCACACAAGCAAGTCAAAGAAAACTTAGAAATTTGGCAATGGAACTGCCGTGGGTACCGAAGGAAAAAAGGGCTACTGACACAATTGATCGCTCAATCCTCAAAGCCGCCAGGGGTCATAGCCCTACAAGAGCCCGGTACCCGACCAACACTACATGGCTACGAGGAATACCACGCAAGTCAAGACGACGAATGGAAGGTAGCCACACTCGTAGACAAAAACATAACAACTATACAACACAAATCTATACACGACGTAGACGTACAACATGTACTCCTAGAATTTGTCTACAAAGGCAATCAGAGAAAGAGTGCCTTTGTTCTAAACGTCTACTGCCCCCCCAGCCAAAGGCGGGCAAACATTGACAAACTCTTCAGGGACAATCTCCGCCTTGCCAAAGACCGCCCTCTGGTAATCATGGGCGATTTCAACGCTCAGAATACGCTATGGGGGTATCAGAGGCAGGACTGGAAGGGTCTCCAGCTAGAAACACTAATGGAACAGAGTCACCTCACACTGATCACAGACCCGAACACTCCGACGAGGGAAGGGAACAGCGTAACACGCGACACCACTCCCGACCTCACCTTCACCACACAAACCACGCGAGCCGAATGGCTCAACACACTCGAAAACTTAGGCAGCGATCACTACATACTGAACACAACGCTACAAACCGGACGCCTACGCAGGCAGATCGGCACAGCCAAAATCACTGACTGGCGAAAAATAGGGAAGCCCAAGAACAGGACACAGACACAATCACGAACCTGGAAGACTGGTGCGACAACCTCCGTCGACAGAAACAACACCATACAAAGGAAATCGCCAGAACGGAAGAGACCCCAGAGGTGGATCCCCACCTACTACACCTGTGGGACGCCAAACGAGGTCTCACCCGCCGTTGGAAAACACAGAAGTACAACAGGAAACTGAAGACACGCATAGCACAAATAACAGCGGAAGCAGAAGAATATGCCATGCAACTCGCCTCGGCGAACTGGTATAGATTCTGCGACTCCTTCGGTGGCACCCTGGGTACCGCCAAGACGTGGCACATACTCAAAGCCATCCTGGACCCCACCAAAACCAAAGGAGAGGGGCACAAGGCCCTGGAGCGGCTACTACACACCTACCCAGGCAGCCAACAAGACCTCATCGACGCCATCAAGAACAAGTGCTATGGAGATCCAGCTCCCACGCAACCATGTACAACACCATACATGGGACAACCCAACCCACTTTTGGACGAACCCATCACAGAAAACGAGGTGAGAGCGGCCATCGCAGCCACCACCCGTAACACAGCGGCGGGCACGGACCGTATCACGAACGCCATGATCAGAAACCTTAGCGACAAGGCCATCTCCGCGCTCACGGCCTTTCTCAACCAACACTGGGAACAAGGTACGGTGCCGGCGATGTGGAAACACGCACGCATAATCATGATCCCCAAACCGGGGAAGAAATTGGCAATTGAAAATCTGAGACCAATCTCGCTCACATCCTGCCTCGGCAAGGTGTACGAGAAAATCATACACAAGAGACTACAGGGACACTTAGAAGACAACAAGCACCTGCCAGACACCATGTTTGGTTTCCGCGCAGGCTTGTCCACACAAGACGTTTTACTCCAAATCAAGGAAGAAGTCCTCAGCAACGTTCCCCGCAGCGGCGAACATGCCCTCCTAGCAATCGACATCAAAGGAGCTTTCGACAACGTCAGCCACCAAGGAATCCTAGAAGGGCTCGCCAACACCAACTGCGGTGAGCGAACGTACAAGTACGTTCAGAGCTTCCTAAGCCACCGCACGGCAGAGCTGAAGATTGGGGAGATCCAGACTGCAGTATACCACCCTCCCAACAAGGGCACACCACAAGGAGCAGTCATCTCACCCACGCTCTTCAATGTCGCCATGATCGGCCTCGCAAGAAAACTGCAGGACGTAGAAGGCCTCCGCCACGCCTTCTACGCAGACGACATAACACTCTGGACCACAACAGGGTCCCTTATTGAAAAAGAAGAACGGCTGCAAACTGCAGCTGACCTCATCCAAGAATACGTCAGCCAACGGGGACTACAATGCTCGCCCGAGAAATCTGAACTCATACGAGTCTGGCGAGGCCGGGGTAACCACACAGTCCCCACAGACCCAACACGAAAAATCGAGGTACACCTCAACGGGAGCCTCATACCAGAAACGTCATTGCTCAGGGTGCTGGGCATGTGGCTGCAGTCTAACCAGCGTGCTACACACACCCTTACGCTCCTCAAAACCAGTGTCAAGGCGATATCACGCATGATATCCCGTGTAACATCGAAGAATAGAGGCATGAAGGAAGGGGACACACTCCGACTGGTCAAAAGCCTGGTGGTGAGCAGAATCACATACAGCCTGCCCTACTACCATCTCACACAATCCGAGACGAAACAGGCCGACACGCTCTTGAGGATGGCTTTCAAGACCGCTCTCCGCCTGCCGATGAGTACATCGACTGAGAAATTATTGGCGCTGGGGTTACACAACACCCTCAGCGAACTCACAGAAGCCCTTCACGTCTCACAACAACAGAGACTTGCGCGGACTCACACGGGCCGGCAGGTCCTACAAACCTTGGGCTTCAAAGCCACAACAACGAACCCAAAAAACCTGCACGATACCTCGTCACGTCCAGGACAGGTATCACATTGCCCCAATACCACGCAACATGGACCCTAACCTACACTCCGGAAGGAGGAAAGCGAGGGCCCAATACATAGAGAAAACATTCAGGTTCGATACCACGGCCCGTTTTACGGACGCCGCTATGTACGGAACGAAGAAAAAGGGCGCAGTGGCAGTGGTCTGCGACCGCCGAGGCCACGTCACCTCCAGTGCATCGACCCGCCCCTGCACGATCACGGAAGCGGAAGAGCTGGCCATCGCGTTAGCCATCCGCGAAGGCCAACACGCAAGCAAACCACTGACGATCCTCACGGACTCCCAGCAGGCCTGCCGCAACTTCCTACAGGGAAGAATCGCAAGACCTGCGGCACAAGTCCTAGCCCAAATACCCAAGGAGGACACTGACGACAACACCATCATAACCATCATTTGGATACCGGGTCACGCTGCCATCACGGGTAACCTGTATGCCGACAGAGCAGCTCGAGAATTTGCACATAACCGAGCACTCATCACGCCGACTGCAGATGACCCTGACCCAGTTGACCCCGAGTATTCAGCAATCCTGAACTACCACAGAGGGAGTCGCTTGCGATATCCCCCACCCCATCGAATACTAAAGACGGAGGATGCCGCTGCCTGGCGTAGGCTCCAGACAGGCACTTACACGAACCTACACATATTACATCGCCTGCACCCCACAGCCTACAGGGACGAATGCCCGTGGTGTGGGGCCACACCAACCCTATACCACATTACGTGGGAGTGCACGCTACACAACATAGAACACCATGACACGAACACCACGAGGGAGCAATGGGAGGCACTGCTGTCCAGCTCGGCCCTCGACGACCAGCTCAAGCTGATCCAGAGAGCAGAGAAGATGGCAAGAGCCAGCGGAGCCCTGGACTAGGGGCCCCGACCATTAGCGATGCCCCATTGGGGCAAGACAAAACTATATTTGAATTAAAGTTTATCTATCTATCTATGTCCAAGTTTATACAGCTGATAAAGCTACTATCATTACTCCGTATAGCTCTCTACAAATTTGCTATCGCAATTGATGCTTCGCCTTTCAGGTGAAACTGGGACAACTTTTTGGGAAAGAAGACACTGAAACGGTCGAATGTCAAGATTGAGCTGGTAGACGAAGCCTCATCGCAGGGCAGCAATACGGCATATGTTGAAGGCATATGGTAAATACGCCCCATAGGCGATGTCTAAACCCTCGAATCTACGACGTGCTTCCGGTTCAGCAATTACTTCCGGCGCATGCACTTAAGGCTCATTCCCACCAGCGACTTGAGAAGGTCGCTCCATTTGCGACTGGCGACCAAGAAGTGAGTGAAGGCGGCCGATTCTCACACCGGCAAATGCGACCGGCCAGTCGCCATCTGCTCAACATTACATCGCCACGTAAAATAAGTATCAGCTTATAAAGACGGCCTGTTCCTGCGTATCTGATTGGTTCAGCTGTTTTGCGACTGCGGTCGCGCGTCTGAAAAATTGAGCAGCGAGCGACTATCCCTAAATGGTTGTTTTTCGAGAAAAGCGATTATTTCTAATTGGCGGCTTTGCAACCAACTTGTTCGCGCGACCGCTGTCAGTCGCCATTGTGAATGAGCCTTTAGCAAAAGCATGCCCTTCGATATCAGCTTCTGGTGGTTGGATGTGGGCACGACCTAATGTGCATGACACTATCGCTTCTTATTTGAGCGTGTCCAGCTCTTATTGCGTCTATAGTCATTTCTTCGCGCGTGATTGTTAGGAAAAAAAAAGCTGCACTAAACTGAAGAAGAGGAGGAGGGAAACACACATTAGCGCACTAGTCCGGGTCTGTCCCTTCTCGTATTGGCTGTGCGCAGCATCACTCCATTGGCATTGTGAACCCACCAGCAGGGCAATAACTTTTATTGAGTTTCGTGCGTAGGCTGAGGTTACCTCATCGGGGACTGCAGTTCATACACTGGTCGCGATGTTACGACGATTGTTCCTTCATTGCAAAGTAATCTTAAAACGAGTGCTCAATCTGAAATCAGAGCAAGTGAGGCATGATTGCGCCGTACATTCGTCAGTCTGAGCATGTTTGGTTCCAACACGAATGACTCCTATTTCTTTTTTCGCTCATTGTCATGCTGGCGGGAGCCGCTTGGTAGACTTTCACCACTGATACATAGGCACCAATGAAAAGGGCACGTGCTTTCGAGAAACAGTTACGGGACGTGTTCGTCGCCGAACGCCAACTATTATAGTTTGTTCAGGCAGAAAAGCTGTCGCGTCAGAGTTTTTGTGCGTCTGAAGGTTTCGATGGCTGTGGTCCGAAAAGACAGCCTTAGTCTTCTACCTCTCGTCCTGTGGCGGCTGTCGGTGGGAGCGGAGGATGCCAGTCACCGTTCAACCCGGCGCTCGCGCCTCGCGCCCCGAGAAACACGCGTATGACAAATCAACTTAGACGTACAGTTACGTATGATGCCGCTTCCAATGTGCTTGTTGACGGGTCTGTTATCTATCGTGGAACGAAACATGACGCACTACCTAGAAATTCGCACTGCAGCAAATATGCGCCTTCAAGCGCATCATTCCTTGAATAAACCGAACAGCTTTCTAGAAGCGGTGGACTATTGGTCTACATCAATAATTTTATGTCGTCAATTGTTGCTGCACAATTTTTTTGTACTGAGTAGATATTCGGTCTGAAGCCGATCCTTTAAAAAGTAACCTGCTGTGTTGCGCGTTGCGTTATCGTCGGAAGACAGACCGGAAGATGTTCAGCACAGTACCAAACAGGTACCCGAAGATTGCATAACGAATGCGCGGCAGTATTGTAACTGATTACAAATTCTGCTATTCCGTAAATGCCACGAGCAAGCAATTGATTCAGTTCGTTGCAAGTGGTACCCTGTAGCTACAACCCTCTCGGGCTGTCGGTGAGTTTGAGGGTGCACCAAGTAAAAGGACCGGCTAAAAAGACAAAAATAAACGTAGGATAGGCTTTAATTTGAGACCATGCAGCCGATGCGCGTTTTCGCAACAATAGTGAGCAGGACTCGTGAACAGAACTCGTTAGCGAGAAAACATGAATTTACAAACCAATTCGAGGGTTTCTAGCAAAATTTTAAGGAACGAACACTGAAATATCCCAACATTTATAGACAGCGCTTGGCGAAAATTAACCCCACAGATGCCAATTGCGGAGCTCTTGCGAACGGCATTATTCATTGCTGCCCGTTATCTATCACGGCGAATATGGCTGTCTCTCTTATTCTATCGATCATCGCCTCAGTTATACCCTGTTCACGCCATTCCTTTAAGTGAATCTGTTAAGAGGAGTCCCAGAATGGTTCCGAAAGCGGAACCGGTTCCAGAAAGGGCCGTGACTTTAGTCCACGGCCCTCAACCTCTGTATTCTTCGGATTACGATGTTGGAATAAAGTGGTTTGATTTGATTCTCCTGAGGGGGTGGCGTTGTTGGGATTATATGTCAAGCAGCTGCCAAGGCGCAAATGGCAAAGCAGTGCGAAAGGCATGGACGAAGGGAATACTTGAGACACATAAAGGCGCTGCTTTACCATTCCTAATGCCGAGCCAACTAGTACTAGCTTTCATATAGTAAACAAAGGACCCTGCGCCTAGGGCCTTGGTGAGAACGCGCAGCTGTGCAGCAGCGTCGGAGGAGCTAGCGCACCGTACAGGAACATGTGCCGCATACAGCAGAGGATATATAGAAGTACTAAGCTCATATATAACGAGGCACTTGAAAAGGCTCGGGTATAGCGAGGAAATTGCACTGGATATAGTGGAGTGTTTACAAAGTCGGGTAGCCTTCGGGCAGTAACAATCCAAGCAGTAGGTCTTCAGGTAGGCGTGAGAACTTTCTTAAACAGCTTCCGTTTCTTTGATGTACGAGTATGTCGACTTGGCATGCACCAGCGAAAGTTTCTGTTCTCTTTTCGCGTATTATGGTACTTACGGTAGTCCACGGAGAAAGAGTAATTCTTTCTCCGTGCAGTAGTCCTCACGTTGATAATGACGTTTGCCATTCGTATTAATTTCATTTTCAACCCCATTTAGCCATGGAAACTCTGTTTACATGACGTGTTACCTATTCCTCGTGCATTTATACACAGAACTCCATGAAGACTCTTTTTCTACAGTTTGCCTCAGCTGCACGTCTGTGGCTTTTTTCTTAGCCCAAACTAGACCGCTTGTAATTCAAGCTCAAGCATTTGCGACAAATTGCGACGATGGAAGAAATGTTCAGCTCTTCCACCGATTTTCGTGCTCGGGCGAGTTCTCTCGGGGTGGCAGCAGTTCCACTTACAGTCAGATAATCACTCGCGCTTTCGGCACATCTGCACGCAGCAAGCATCCGAAGCATTTCGATAACAAACGCGCTGATCATCCTGCCATATTAAAATAACACGCCATTGTGAGCCTTCAGTCTTCGTGAAAGATAACAAGTTCACGAAAACAACGAAAGCTCTTACTAAAAACAGGTAACGGTTGGTCAGGAAATGTAAGAACTGTACTAAGCTGTCCTTTGCATCCTGTCATTGGCAAAACAGACGCCGCTCTACCCGCGCACAGCAGTGCAGCTCGCGTCACGATATTCGCGGGATGCGGGGCGCAAACAGCGCCCAATGGTCGCGTGTTTACCTGCAGGGGACACGAAGGAAGCGACGCTTCATCAAATATCCCTTGCCGCTGGTCATTCCTGCGATGACCTTCTGCGGATGTTTGCTGAACAGACACACACACAGGAGAACTTTATTTTGAAGAGCGATGATATTTAATTTGAGCTTGCTGTCTTGTTTTTATGTTCTGTGTTGGTTGTTAATATTTTTTTGTACGACGACTCTGCCTATCACTTTGCGAACAGATAAACAACCCATCTACGGCATACAAATAAAAGAATAAAATAAATGCGACGAAATTTAAGTGGATACCGCGCACTGTGGGCATCGGTTGAAGCGAACCTTTCATTTGTGTTTGCCAGGAACGATGTTCTTGTTTAGCGACCATTTGCAGGTGAGTATACGGGTGCACGACCGAGATGAACACATTTTTCACGCGGTGAAGCGGGACATTACCGCGGCAACACGAACGGTCCCGCCGGAGGCGGAACTCGAACTCAGACAGCAGACTCTTGTACATGTGGGAGGCCAAACACAGTCTCGTTGGGTGGCCGCCCAAGCTAAACGAAATCAAGGGGCTCAATCAGGGCCTCTACGACGACAACATTACGTTGTGGGTTACCGAGGGCTGCGACGGGCAGATAGAACACACATTGCAACGTGTGATTGAGACGGTCGAGCAATACTTGGAGAACACTGGATTGACCTGCCCCGCGGAAAAGTCCGAACTGTTAATTTACAGACCCACGCTAAGAGGCCGCAAGCCGAACGGCGAGACGAACGACGAGGATCCCGGTAGGGACATACGACTAACAACGTCCGACGGGCGCCCCATATTCTGGGTAAATACCATGCCTTTCAAGAATGTTGGACTGCCGTCGTTCACAAGGGGGAGGTCATGGTCCGAAGTAAAAGATACAAGAGCCTGACCTCTTAAATTGGTTCTTGTACTTCCCCAAAGTGGGTGATGAGCATTAAAAGCTCCTGCGATTATTCAAGGACTGGAGGTCGACGCCAAAACATTTCCAAGCCTTTTGCAGTTTAAACGGCTTGATGGGGAAATGTAGCCTGCGACGAGTGTGAAGGAGAGCCTCTTCTTCTTTATGCTAAGGCACACATACTGGTTGTCGTCATGAGGAGGCACGGCCGGGGCCACGTAAGTGAACTCTTTGCGAGCATAAACGAGGACCTTGCTGCTTTTGTCACACGTGGCGGAGGTAAAAGTTTCGTATCCTGATAATCTGATAATATTTTTCGCGTGTTGGTTCACAGATGACTAGCACCGGTAACCGATTTACATATACAAATTGGTGAAAATCAGAAATGCGTGACATCAGGCCTGTCGCAACAGTGAGCGCTGCCTCAATTCTGAGTAAGACAACGAACCTGTGCATCCAATAACAGCTTATAAATATATCTAACACACACAAACATTTTTATAGAATAGCGTATGATATTCAACGGTTTGCTTAATTTGCCTAAAATTCTTATATTCTGGCTACCCAATACTTCGGCAACTCGGTACGTGCCCATTCTTCGGAAGAGAGATGTGTGAAACAATGGGTATGGAATGAATAAATGTGTATGCACATGCGTCGTACTTGGCTTTGCATACGCCACTCATCACCATTCTGCCCTATACAAGCACCACAAGATAACCGTTACTTTTAAGCGGTTACAAAATGTACCTAATCAAATCACCTGGAAATAAATTTCAATTGAACAACGTATTTTTTTTTTGTCAAGATAGATAGCATGCGAAGCAGCCAGCGGAGAGCCACTACATTCATGCACCATTTAATAGTTCGAAGTAGCATATGCATTCAGCCAAGAGCAAAAACGTTGTAGGTAACCATATAAAGAGCTCTGGCATCGAATCCCAATAGACCAGCAGCGTGTTTTCGATTTGCTTTCCAAACCTAAAATAGCTCTTCACCTCCTAGGGTTCAGGGACTCCTATTTCTTTTTCTGCCTTCCGCATAGAGAACGACATAATGCGCACTAGCTACCCGAACTCATTAGGCGTAAAGAAGAGCCATTTCAAAATAATTTGCCGGAGATGTGGTCGCCAGAGCTTTTGTCAAAAAAGAACTTTAGAAGAATTCATTTTACGTCCTAGTGCTGAGCCTTTATCGGTCAGAAGCAAAATAAAAGTAACATCGACGCAGAGTTCCGAGATTCGAAGATTCCGAGGAGAAAGCGATGCCATTTGGTCCATTTGCATTTTCAATTCAGGTTTCACATCACAGAGGTTTTCGCTGACGCTTGTGCTGCTTACATTATCCCGACAAAAATTAAAGGAGCAAGTGGGACACACGTGGATTTCTTTTGGAAATTACTAAGGCGATCTTCACCTTCGCTAATCACTTCAGGAGTACTCCGGCGTTTGCTAATGACTAAATTTAGGTGCGCAGTCCTATTATAGGATAACTTAAAGCTATGAATGCAATAAGTAAAGCAGAATAAGTTATCCCTGTGTTTATTTAAAGATTAATGGGGCTGCAATCCCCTAAACATATTATTTCATTGCATCTGAGCTAGTCTGAACAAATTATATTGCACGTATATTAACAGAGCAATCTAAATGATATTCTAAGTTGAGAGATAGAGGGATTTCTAATAATATATAGTATTGTTGCATGTGGCGTAAGATTACTTCTGTCGTCATAGATTAAAGGACGCCTCACCAGGTTTGGGCATTGAAAATACACAAGTGCGGTGCGTAGATCATGCAGCAGCCATTGTGTCTGCAAAATATCCATTGGCTACCCCACGCGAAAACAGCTCAAATGTCAAACGAAAGCGCATGCGTCCTTCCTCTCGAAGGAGCCCACATCCTGCTCGAGATCATATGCACAAATGCCTATACGCAAAACGCACTGCCTGTAACGTCACCGATTATGGCACGTGATCGGTAGATCAGCCAATGCAGAACATCTAAGACCACCACTGCAAGTACACCGCGCTGCGAAAATTGGCTGGGGCTTAACTCAGTTATGTCTGGGTGTGCGTAGCCAGAGGTACGGTTAATCTTATTGTTTAGCTTGGTTCTCTCTACGGTTACATATTTATCGTTTAACTTCGCACGTCTGAGTGTTTAGGTTTGGTCGTTACCTCTCGTTCAGTTATGGTTACGTTAAAGACTAGACATTTTTAAAGTGTAACGGATTTATTTTGAAAGTCTGCATCTTGTTGTTTCTCAATTACCACAAAGACGGCCCGATGGTCGGTGAGGCGGGAGGATAAGGGGTGGTCGTCCAGTGACTTCAACACGTTTCGGGTGCTATCCTCATCTGAATCCACTCGCCTGGCCGCTTCGTACTTACGATGCTTCTCTAGGCGTGCGGCTCGTTCTTCCTCCGTCTCCTCGGCTCGCTGCCTCCTCTTGGTTTCGTTCGGACGACGAAGCCTGGCTTCTTTCAGTCTCTCCGACTCACTTTCCATATCTGCCGACGAATCACACCGAGCTGCCTCTTCTATTTATACGATGCAACGCCGGCTCCTCCTCTGTTGTTGTAACGTGGTTTCACCGGTTCTTCCTCAGACGTCATGCCAGATGGCACAGCAAGCGGCGCTGCCAGTTGCAGTGGTAGCTAGGCAACGGCTCAGCTCGCGGTGCGGCCACCGGCCACCGCGAAACGGCGAGAATGCGGCCAGTGTAGCTCTCGCTACAACAAATGAAGCTGAGAGTTCCAGATGTTTTGACAGAATGTCAAGAAGGGCTTCTACATAAGAAGCGGTTTGTTTTAACCTACGGACGTCATATTCACTTTCATTCAGCATGGCTCCTTCGCACAGACCCCCTATTTTACATTAAATAAGTTTTAAGCTTTTTAACGTGACATTAGTACACTGCAGGTCATCATCCCCGAGAGATCGCAGCACATCAACTCACTAGAAGCTGCTGCTGCGACAGGATCGCTCTGCCGAGCACGTGCCCTTGCGTTTTAGCGTATAGCTCCTCATAGCCTACGTTTTCTTCCAGAAGCGTTGAAAATTCAGCTTGTTGGCGCGTTTTCAAACTTGTTTGTAGGATCACCTTTACCTTTTATGCTCACAGCACACTTCACGTGTCTTTGTCGAGGCTTTAATACGTGTACAGTATAGTTTATGCAATTTACAGCGAGTATTTTTAAGCTGTTATACAGGCTGGTCACAAATAGCTATTGTCATTGACTGCACCATCGTTTACATCATCCCATTTCTTGGCGCTCTTTGGTCATCATTGGCCCTTGCGCCACAAACCCACATACATCATCATCATCAACGCGATGGGGTCCCTTGATACGGCATGGGAAAAGGCAGGGAAGGAGTGTCGCTTGTGGACGCTAGTCTAGGTAAAGGGAAGGAGTGTCTACGTTGGCTGTGAAGCTCGTCTCTGGCAGCATGGCAACGCGACATTTCAATTTCTCTTATTTCTTCTACTAATGAACGAATGTGAAAAATATAGTAGAAAGGTCCACAGACGTCACTTTAGAAGTTACATTGTATAGCTCATTTCTGATGAGGCCTAGTGAGGGGTCGTTTAACTGTAGCTGCGTTGTCTATGTGTAAAAAAAGCCAACATTTATTGTAAATATAAGTTGTCCTAGGAGATAAATTCTATCCTTCTACATGCAACAAAACTGCCAGATGAGGATGATGTTTTCATATGACGCACGCATGTGGGAGGAAAAGTGCAATTGTTGAGAGGGGTGCAATTAACATGATCAGCAATGTGCAATGAAAAAGTCTTAAGTAGCACTCTAACAACGTGTAATTTGCTCGCGGACTACAACATCTCAGATGTAAACAAAACCTCAAAATTACTTATGGAATAGTACAATTATTAGCTGAACTTGAAATAAGAATACATCGATACCCGCCACGAAGTACTCAAATGGAAATATATCCTAGACACGGCGCTTATCAGTCAGCAGATGTTCTGGCATAGGATTCCAAAACTTTTAAACTACCTGCTTGAACATGAAATAGACATTGTAAATTGTAGTAAGAAAGCACTAAGAAATATTTTTGTTTCTATCCAGTACTATGTATTTGTGAAAATCTTGTTTTTGTTTTGTTTTATATTTTTAGTTGATTATAAAGTGTTTTTTTTTGTGTGATATGTAATAACGCATAGTGATTGTGAGCATTCACATCATGTAAGTGCCATCGATAACACGTCATGCATTCGCTCTCTGCCTTGTTCTCTGCCATGCGTTCGCTTTTTGTTCGGGCCTCTTCCATTTTTCTGTAACGACAAAAATGAATTAAACTCAATTCAGTTCAATTTAACAGGGGCTTTGTTGACGTCAAGGCAGCAATGAGAGCCAAGAAGGCTATGACCACATGACGGCGATGATGACGCTACAATAATGACAGGACGGCAGCAGGCACGTCATGCTCCTGCGATCAAATCCTATATGGCAATAAATAGATTTCCTTCTAGACTAATCGTTAAACAGACATTGTATCTGTGAGTGGCGCCATTCGACGGTCTAATTAGTTGCTGGATTCAGATTTTACGTTACTAGCGCGAAATCAAACTGGATGGAAACAGTTTGGAGAGGCACAACGGACGTTTGGGGTGTCTGTGCCTACTCTGAGCTTTTTTTATTTTTCCGCCGATAACATGCATCAAAAATGATATCGGCGATGAACACCATGATGACCGGAGGAAGTAACCAGAACAGCTGCTTTAAGGACCAACTCCATGAAAATTTTGGTGCAGTTGAATTAGTGATAAATGAGTGGTGTATACTTCACAAGTACTCTTGGCGAAACTGCAAGGCTGGTAATTGTCTAATCCTTCGATTCTTTCCCATGGCGGTTAGCAGATATGATGTAAATCCAGAGCACATCACCTCCGATATTTTCAACGCTCCGCGAGCGCTGCCTCATCTCGGCAGTCCTGCCAGCAAGCCTCGCAGGTTCAACGTTTTGGGTTAGGCGTCAATGCCGGTCGGGGGTAATGGCCGCTTTCTGTTCAGTTTGGCACCAAAAGCGTCTACTTTTGCGAACTGCTCGTGACGCATTAATTCGTATTTCAAACAAAGTTTTACACGGAGGCTGCATGCACTTCATCAACACTTTCTTTATCTAGGGTTTCTATGTGGTACAATATGTCGCTAAATATGGCCTTTAATAGCCTGGTACGTTCACAACGATAGGAATCATAGACGTATATGTCGCACTATTCCCCGTTCTTTCACCGTCAATAGGTGCTTGAGGTGCGACTAATTGCAAATAAGCAGGCCATTCAATACCACTGTGTGTTTTTGTTTATGTCTGTGTGTACAGTTATGCATCATAGTATGCACAACTTGTAACCATATTCTCCAGTAAGTAATAATTTCTGAACCAATGCTTACATAAAATGGCGTGCATATTCATTAAAACTTGTAGAACCCTTTTTTAACTAATACGAGTGCACAACACACACACTGTGCAAGGAACATCGCTCCCATTCATCTACGATACAATATCCTTCTCCAGGCACATCAAACTGGCCGACCTCTCCCAGTTTCTCATATTAAAGTTCATCTTTCTCTTCTTCACGCCCAAATATTTAGATGCCTCGTAACACAACCATTTTGAATTTGGATACTCTTCTACTCTCGTATTCGTGCGCACAACTTGTCCTTCGTATCAGTGATCAATTAAATTTAATGTGTTACAATAAAATGACCATTTCCCAGCCGTGCGCCTAATGAAATATTTAAGTTAGGCGCAGTTGACAATGAAGAAGGCTGTCAATAGTGCGAGAAAAAGCAGGCACGAATTTCATGCATCGAAGGCTAGAGGAGCTTAAACGAAGAACTGCAGTATAGGAGTTTACCTCAAGTCGATTTCTAAGCCATTTTTAATTTTTTTATAGTGATATTCTTTCCTGATTCTTCTACCCGTTTGCTGAATGTGTGTTTAAGAAACTTAGCGCCCAGGCTCTGGCGCCACATGCGCCAGATGGCTTAGATGACACCGCAATGTTCTCTGATAAGCACTGTGTCGGAGCAATGACATTGGATGGTCGCACTCTACTATGATGCCCTTAATGACTACGGTGACTGTATGTGCTGTCAAGTGTTTATCACTGTATATGCAACGGTGGACGCAAACAAGGTGTCTGAAAGGAGTGGAAGACGAAATAAAAGCCAGTGTTCGAGCAACCGTGTTTGTCTCCGTCCGCAACCTCCTGCTCGCGTACACGTATATATCATAATCGTCACCCAGCACCTGGAGTAGCATGACAGGCCAACAGCCAGGCTAACATCTCCAGCATATCATTAAACCATGTTTCTCTCTATCGTGAGGACGATGACGATGATGATGGTGACAACGATGATCAGTCTTCAGTTCAGTCTTCATTAAAAATGTCTCGAATTGATTTTGATAACGTTCGTAGGTGCGTCATATCGCATTTTTTAAATTCTGTTGAGCCCTGCGATGACGTGGGTGGCAACTTCTGTAGAGAATAATTTCGCCACTCCGTTCTACATTTAAAATTTTTAAGCGCTTCACCATTCAAAGCGTAGAGAAAAGGTAAATGAAAAAAAAGAAAAAAAAAACTCCTGTGGCAATCCCCCTGGCGCGCTTTTTTTTCCCTACGTTTTTTTTTTTGTTGTTTCTTTTATTTCCCCTGGCCCGTTCGTGCGGCCCCCCCCAACTACCCCAAAATACCTTTTTTTCCCTCCCCCCGCTCTTTTTTCTCGCACATAGTTTGT
>NC_051160.1:156691167-156770385 GCF_013339745.2 Dermacentor silvarum
TATGACTGAGGGTATGACAAACATAAGTGATAAGTCATGAGAAAAATTTCTTGACATGCCTGTCATGTAGGTCATGACAACGACCCAGCGAAAAAGTTTAACACTCAAAAACCACTCAAATGGGTTTGGACGTGGGTACTAAGTGAAGGAAACACTACAGGATGCTGGTAGAAGTAATCGTCATGAGCATGACTCAGAAAAAATGACATGACTCAGCGAAAAAAAGATTAACACTCAAAAACCACTCGAATGGGTTCGGACATGGGCACTAAGTGAAGGAAACACTAAAGCATGATGATAGAAGTCATAGTCATGAGCATGACACAGCGAAAATTACAATGACTCAGCGAAAGAAGATTAACACTCAAAAGCCACTGAAATGGGTTCTGACGTGGGTACTAAGTGAAGGAAACACTAAAGCATGATGGTAGAAATCATAGTCATGAGCATGACACAGCAAAAATTACAATGAATCAGCGAAAAAAGATTAACACTCAAAAGCCACTGCAATGGGTTCTGACATGGCTACTAAGTGAAGGAAACATTAAAGCATGATGGTAGAAGTCATAGTCATGAGCATGACTCTGCAAAAATCATAATGAATCAGCGAAAAATGTATAGCACTCAAAAACTACTGAAATGGGTTCGGACGTGGGTACTAAGTGAAGGAAACACTAAAGCATGATGGTAGAAATCATAGCCATGAGCATGACACAGCAAAAATTACAATGAATCAGCGAAAAAAGATTAACACTCAAAAGCCACTGCAATAGGTTCTGACATGGCTACTAAGTGAAGGAAACATTAAAGCATGATGGTAGAAGTCATAGTCATGAGCATGACTCTGCAAAAATCATAATGAATCAGCGAAAAATGTATAGCACTCAAAAACTACTGAAATGGGTTCGGACGTGATTACTAAGGGAAGGAAACACTAACCGATGCTGGTAGAAGTCATAGTCATGAGCATGACTAAGTAAAATTGTGGTGAAGTCAGCAAAAAAAGATTAACACTCAAAAACCACTGGAATTGGTTTGGACGTGGGCACTAAGTGCAGAAAACACTAAAGGATGATGGTAGAACTCACAGTCATGAGCATGACTCAGCAAAAATGACAATGACTCAGCAAAAAATGTGAACACTCAAAAACCACTGGAATGGGTTCGGACGAGGTACTAGGTGAAGGAAAAGGCTGAAGTTGTTGGTCGAAGTCATAGTCATGACCGTGACTGAGCAAAATGACGACTCAGCAAAAAATGATTGACACTCAAAAACCACTGGAATGGGTTCGGATGGGGCACTAGGTGAAGGAAAATGCTAAGGTTGTTGGTCGAAGTCATAGTCATGACCATGACTGAGCAAAAATGACAATGACTCAGCGAAAAAAGCTCAAACCTCTCACCAAAAACCGCTGAAATGGGTTCGGACGTGGGTACTAAGTGAAGGAAACACTAAATGATGGTGGTAGAAGTCATAGTTACGAGTATGACTAAGGCTTTTGCCCTAAGGTCTCTTAGGTGCAGTTAAAGAGACTCCTGAGGACTCATGACATGAATGTCATGACATGCGTGCCATGTAGGTCATGAAAGAGCCGCCTACGTCTTGTGCTCTCATGGTCGTTTCGTTAACTTTGTAGGCTCCCCGCACACTGCTTCACATAACATCGATTCCCACAGGGCGTGGGATCTGCCGGCTTTTTTTCTCTGGCATGTTTTCGTTCTCCTTCCGCGTGCAGGAAAAGCGCTGCGATCGCGTGACGCTAATGCCAGACGGGAACCCTATTCTCAAGCACCTTCCCGGCGTGGCAGACACCGAACGCAAAGCGGTCGCTCGTTGGGGCACCATAAGCGCTAGACCTGATTCTAAACCTTCCTATTACCTCCGACCGTCATCGTGAGATTGGTTCTGCCACAATATTTTACACCCGCATTTCTCTTCGTGAATGTATGTCGCATATAGCGTTCGAAACATACAACTTGCGAGGTCAGAACATTTTATTACGCATTCAAAAAGTGACGGCATCTTTGTCGCCATCCATCAGCTGTTTTCATCATGCGTTACATTTGCTTGACGGGCAGTGGCGACGCATGCGTAGATTTCACAGAGCCGCAGCGACGGCACTGGCGGTGTAGTACCCGGCTACTGCTCCGAGAGCGGCGAGTGTGATGTAAACTGCGCAGTGACATCCCGCGGCTCCCCAGCTCTGGCAGCACGCAAACAAGCTCCCTTCGGAGACGTCGCCAATCGAGGACTGTGCGCAGGCGGCCAGGGAACCTGCCACAACTCCGCCGGAACCGAATCCTAGGCAGTGAATCACGCACAGCAGGCAGCATGGGGTCAGCAATCCGAGCAGAGCTCCCACTGCAACAAAGACATTCACGTGACAAATTTAATGCAGAACACAGATATTGAGCAATGCTCATAACGATCCGCCTTTTTTCTCTTCGTATGGGGCCTACGCATAGTGAAGAATGAGGCAACGAGTATTTTATGCAACGGTTGACTATATACAGTGACACTTTTGTCCAACGACTAAAGCACAGGAGCGAAGTCGAACAGTACAGACCATACTAAACTGTTGCCGAGGGCATGAGGTCGTACCTGCGCTGACCGCTCCATACACCAGAGGTGTTGCAGTCAACAGCCTATTAGAGGCGTTCAATGCAAGGAGGCTGCGAATGCGTACAAGTCTTCCGGGGTTTGTCGCGGTACGCACACGTTGCATGGCAGTGGTATTAAAACTATGGCTGTATAAGGGCCACTCTGGGGACCTTTCAGTGATGCGATGTGGGCCTCGCGTAGCACACCGTCACGCGACCTATGTTAAGAAAACAAACCAAATAAACAAAGTTTGGGGCCAGGAGCTCACGACGACTACGCAAATGCACCGGCCTGAAGGTGAGTTATACAGTGTGAAGCGCTCGAAAACATTATATGTCTGTCTTCACAGTCTCCTGAAAAAACTACATAATTCTAGGAATTTATCATTAAAGGGAATGCTGGGGCATGTTAGGGGTGATGTACAGGAACATTTTCGAGTGTGTTGCTTAAAACGCCATGAATGAAAATTCCTAAACCCTTGTTTTCTTCTTTTTGCAGGCTTTTTTTAAAGCTTATAATTGTTTTTAGCTCCCTTTGAACAGACCGAAAAAACGCGAACTGGATGCCGACCACTGCAGACGCGTGCACATCGAGCTCCGCATGATCTCCTTTTTCATGTGGTTCATCCCCTGAAACCGTCCGGAAATTGTCACCTGCTTGTAGGGGAAGTGCTCCGAGATCGGTGAACACCACTTTCACTGAATTCGGACCATTTTTTCACGATTTAGCGGCCTTTTGTGATTTCGCCCATGTGAAGCCTCCTCTACCTTGAGTAGGGAAGCGGCGGCGACGCCGGGAGACGCGCGCCCGAAGACGGCAACGACGACCTCGCCGTAGTTACCGCGACGACTATGACCTCGACTAAGGAATCGCAGCCAATGACTCAACAAACCACACTGGTTTAGAGCGAAGAGGTTATGGACTTTGCCGCCAAATACCGGGACGATGAACAACCGCCCGGGAATTGCACCATGACGTCCGCGCACGCCAACGTGCATTTTCCCGCCCAAAAGGAGACTGACCGCGCAGAGAAGGGTTGGAAGATATTCCAATCGCTCAGAGCAAAGAAGAAACAGGCAAAAGAGCAAAACTTACGGCGAGGAGGGTACTTCTCCGCGGACAGCAAGCTTACAGCAGGCCACCATACCAGAACACCGGGGTCGACCCGCAAGACACAGGCCCCCGCCCCTACCCAAGGACGATCTGAAAGTGGTCTTCCGACCTAACCAGGGACTGTCACTGAGGAATATGACCAGCCAAGCGATTTCCGACGCAATAGGGGATGCCTGCGGAGGAAAAATCAGATGGGACCAGTTTATTCTCCGCATCCGGCCGGGTTCCAAAATAGCACTAGCGTCCACCCCAGATACGACCGTCGCGATGGCAATGAGGGGCGTCACGTCTTTGAAGATCAACGGAAGACCGCACCCGGTCAATGTCTATGTCAAACCAGGCGAAGGAACCAGGAAAGTGTCATCCACGGTATAGAGCCGCCCACTTCGTCAGACTATCAAAGAAAGCATCCGTTTCTTTTAGCACCCGGGGCGTGGAGCTGGTAGAGGCTCGGATGTTGGGAGACTCTCAGAGTGCTGTCTTACATTCTTCGGGGGGCCTGGCGTAACACGCCAGGCCCGGCGAACGCACCCGCTATGCAGCCCACGACAACGCAGCAACCACAAACAGAGTCGATAGCATACCTAGTACAGCAGACGCAGCTTGTATTTGCCAAACTAGGACAGATGGAACGCACCATCAGAAGTACGACGTCCTGCACCCAATCAGAGGCTCGAGTGACAATTTTATACGGGCGCTCGATACGAAGAACGCTTTTGACACAACCTCACATTACTCGATCATAGAAGGCCCGGAGTCCATAAACTGTGGCCGTCGCATATACGCGTACGTTAGGTCATTCCTGACGCACCGAACGGCGACAATAGGTTTGGGGTCGACTAGGTCCGACCCTTTTGACCTCCTGAACAGAGGCTTCCCGCAAGGAGCTATCGTTTCTCCTATCCTCTTCAATGTGGCCATGGGTAAGCTCGCTATTGAACTACAGGAGGACCCAGATTTAGGCATCGCTACTTACGCGGACGACATAACCCTTTGGACGCGAAGAGGGTCGTATTCGCAGAAACAAGACACACTAAAGAGAGCAGTAGACTAGATACTGGCTTTCAGAGACGGAGCAGGGATGAAATGTTCGCCTGAGAAGACCGAGCTGATCAGAGTCAGCGCTAAATACGCGAGAAAAAATGACATTGTACCGATAACCATCCACCTCCATGGACGTCCCGTCATGGAGGTGAAAACGCTGCGCATTCTGGGAATGTGGGTACAACAGAACGCAGGCACAACCCACACCATCCAAAAGTTGAGAGGAACAACAGGGAACGTAGCCGGTATGATAAGGAGGATAGCTAACAATAAAGATGAGCTAACTAAAGTAGAAACGATCAGACTGGTCCACGCCTTTATAATTAGCAGGGTGACGTACGCACTCCCGTACCAAGCACTAACAAACCAGAAATGAAACCAGTTAATACAATCATAAGGAAAAGCGTCAAGGCAGCGCTTGGCATCCCCGAAAGTGCTAATAACGAGAAAGTCGAGAAACTAGGCTTCTACAACACCTTTGAGGAATATGCGAGCGCGGTCCTCATAGCTCAAAGAGAGCGGCTCAGCTCAGCGAACCAGGGGAGTGCAGTCCTAGAAAAGCTGGGTTTCACACCGCGACCACTATACTGCGACGAGGATACAGTGCTACTGGACAGGGACACGAGATCTTATATCACGGTGGCACCAATACCAAAGAATATGCACCCAACATACCATGCCGGTAGAAGACGAGCATGAGCTGTAACCCTGCGGAATCGTTTTGGGAAAGGTTCGGCCGCGTACTACACAGACGCTAGGAGAGCCAGTAGAGAGACTCACACGCTAGCGGTTACCCAACAACAACGCATCATAACGGCCACAGTCGTAACTCGATCCACGTGCGCGACAGAGGCGGCTGCAATAGCCATGGCCATTGCATACGCGGAACCCAGAAACGAGTCGGCAGCCATACTGTCCGACTCGCAGACGGCATGTCGGCTGCTTCTCAATGGGACGGTACCCAAAATGGTACGCAGAATTCTGGGACAAACCTTGAAAGAACACCACGACATTATCTGGTGTCCGGCTAGCTCGAGGATTCAACAACCGAGCTGCGGCCGGGCCTTGCGCGGAACTTCTTCCAAGCACTCGTGGTATTCTTCTACAAAAACTGGAGGAACGCAGAGTCTACGGTCATCCACACAAGGGCCTTAACAGACAGCAGAGTAGGGACTGGCGGCGCATTCAAACAAACAGCTTCCCCAACCTGCATCAACTCAGTAAAATGTCCAACTAGATATATGGACGTCTGTTCATGGTGTTCCAACAAACCCACACTACAACATATCACATGGGAGTGCCTGGAAAGGCCTTCACATATTACTAGACCATACATAACATCACAACCACTCATGTTAAATAGGCAGTGGGAGGCATGGCTTGCGGACGATGGAAAGGAGAGCCAAGTGACTCTCCTGGGCAAAGCCCAGCGAGCCGCTCGCGCCAGTGGAGCCCTGGACTAAGGGCCAAACCACGCTCGCCTAATTTTTCTTTTTGAAATAAAGTTTCTTTCTTTCCTTCCTTGAACAGACCAACGTAGCAGCACATCTGTATTTGCAGAGAATGGGAGCTATGTTATGGGTGGCAAGTACCGAAAGTTTCAAGTGTGGATAGTTATTACAAGCATTGTAGAAAATTACTTATGCAAGTGTTCCAGTAATTGCGTATTTTACCAACCTCGCAGGAAGTTTCCTTGTTGCCCTGATTATTCATTTTTTTTAGATTACAAGCGCTTCACTAGCGTCACGGCGTTAAAAGCTCGTGCGGGTCTTGATAACCTTTCCCATCGTCGCCAACTTGCTCGCTTAACTCTTTCACAAAATTTACCATCATCCGTTGCTTCATGACGATTTCTTCCAATCACCCTCAGCCGTCTTTCCACACCGTGACCATCCTTTCAAGATCAAACGCCTCACATGCCGCACTTCATCTTTTGCGAAATCATTCATACCCAAAACCATTATTGAGTGGAACCGGCTGCCTCCTACAATCGCAACTAAAATGAATACATCAAATTTTCATGAACTTCTAAAAAAGGAATGCGATGCGTAACTTTTCTTCTAGTTCTGCTCCGTTCACCGTAATGTGTTTGATTTTTTTTCTGTTTTGTTTATTATGTTGCGCTTCTTCATTATGCTTCATTGAGTGTTGCTGTTCCACCACATTTTTATTCTTGTCGCCTATTCATTTATTGCGTGTCTCTAGATTGTCTTAAATTGTCTTGGGTTATCTTGGAATTACATAGTCCCCCCCCCCCTATGTAATGAAATAAATTTACAAAAATACTCTACCTGACACAAAGATAAAATTTTTAATAAGACACATGTTTTTGCGTATATGTGTGCGAATTTCCAAGAGCGTTAATCAATTACAGCGCACGAAATATTCCTTCAATGACGATGATTATTTTTGCCATTTCCTTCCCGTTTCCTAGTGCGAAATCGTCCCCCCCCCCCCCCCCAGCTTGTTGAGTTAATCAGGTATGCCATACATGCTTTTTTATTCTGGCATTTCTGTATGCATCTCCTTAATCTGTTTTCTCTTTCTCAAAAATACTCTATCTACATTGAACTTATGCCTGTAACATATGCCGGTACCTATGCATCTTGCTTAACTCGACGGCTGACCGGTCGATGCTTCCGTACACTTTAAGTCCAAGCGCTTCTGGGAGGCATACGTTACCTACGGGTCACAGTGGGTGAATTCCTTCGCATTCCATTAGGATATGCTCATCCATGCAGACAGTGCATACATGAGTCATCTGTTGCATTTGCAACAGATGCTTCATCTTGTTGTGAATGCATACAAGTGCCTCGTCCTGTTGCGAATGCATGCAAATGCTACAAAGCGCCATACGGCCGTTCTCGGCTGTTTCACAGTGTTCCGAGAGAACCCTACACCACACCAAGTTTATATTTGATAAAAATGAGTTGCATGACAAGTGTAAAGCGTGGAAAAACTGTATTTCTGGTTTAATTATCATCTTTGCAAATATTTACTTAACGCTCACTTTCTCCCTATTTTCATCCGCTATACGACATTTGTAATATGTTTCACCGGTGTCACGGGAGGGACTGAACGAGGAAGTCTGTTTACATTAGGCGAAAATAAGATAGAGGTTATGAGAAACGTGAATACGAAGTACAGAGCGTGTGAATTCCAGCATTTGCATTACATTTCGTAATCAAGCTCACCAGAGCGTTATAGGTGTGTTTTACCAAGGACGCAGAATTTAGTCCGCTGTCCTAAGTGAACTAAAACTTCCATCAAGATCCCATTTTCTAAAAATAGGGAAAGTATTACAGCCAATTCGCATGCGAAGTTAAATGTATGTGCAAGAATTACAGCCTTTGCAAGAACATTCTTCGTCAAGTAGGAAGCGTTATGCGGCCTTATGCACTATGTTTCCTAGTGTCCCGAGAGAAAAGCGAGTCAAGCGGAGTTCGTATTTGTAGTAAATTGAACGCATGCAATGGGTAATGTCACGTAGGGATGTGCGAATATTCGATACTTTCGAATAACAAATCGAATAGTGTCCTATTCGATTCGGTTTTCGAATCGAACAGTATCTATTCGTACACGGGAATATTTCTCGAATACTATTTGAAAACGGCAACTGCGCCCAAATAAACATTAAATTGGAGCAAAAGTAAGGCAAGTTTTCACCCTCGCAGGCAAAGCATAAACATCAAGCATGTGTCCTATGTTAAGACGCATCGCTTTCTGGGTGTCATCATCGACCGTAACCTCTCGTGGACCCCTCACTGCGTCTACCTGAAGAAGAAGTTATTTGCTATTGCACAGGTATTCAAATTTCTCTGCGGGAAAAACTGGGGTGCACCAGTCCATTCTATGCTGCAGCTGTACAGGGTACTGTTCCTGGGACTCCTTCGTTACAGTCTGCCAGTTTTGTCAAATACATGCAAGACGAACATTCGCGCTCTTGAGAGCATACAAGGTCAAGCCCTACGCACGTGTTTAGGGCTGCCTCGGTGCACCTCAACAACAGCAACAATAGCCATCGCGAGAGACCATACGATTCAGACACACGTAGCTGCCGACTCCCTCAGAGCGCACATTCGTCATCTGTCAAGGATCCCCGACGATCACTTAGCTTCCCTGCCAGCGGAGAGACCTCAAGCCACCTTTTCAAAAGTGATTAGCGCCCATCAAGAGTGTATACCGTCATCGTTTACACCGGCGTCGAAGCCTTCATCTCCCCTGTGGTGCCTGCGACAGCCTCAAGTGAATTTTTCTATTCCCGGAATCACTAAGAAGGCCAATCATCCATCGCTGGCTCTGAAGCAACTGACGCTCCTATTAATGCACCAGACATATCATGACTACATACATATATATACCGACGGCTCGACCTCACCTACCAGCTCAACTGCCGCATTCGTCGTTCCAGCCAAGCAAGTTACAGTTAAATTCAAATTGTCACTTATGACTACATCTACGTCGGCAGAACTTGCAGCCCTCCATGCAGCTGTGACCTACGTCACCGGAGAGCCGGCACAGAAATGGGTCATATTCTGTGACTCTAAGGCAGCCCTTCACAGTATCAAGTCAGCCTTACATCACAGAACTTACGAGCAGATGATATCCGACATCAGGGAAGTACATCACCATGCTCTGGAAACAGGGCACAGCATAGTCTTCCAATGGACTCCTGCTCACTGTGGCATCATCGGCAACGACACTGCTGACAGGGCTGCCCGATCTGCCCACGAAGACACCCAGACGCGTACAATACCATTGACAAGGACGGACACTGCCAGGGAACTTCGTCTGCTTGCACGCAAAACGTCACAAGCTTTATGGAGCTCAAGTGCATTCAATTGCCGATTATATAAGTTGGACCCCTTGCTACGGCTACAACTGCCATCTAGCCTTTCCCGCGGCGAAGCAACCCTGCTGTGCCGCTTGTGGCTGGGAGTGGCGTTCACGAACGCTTACTCACATCGTATAGGAATGTCCGAGAGCCCGATATGCGACTCCTGTATGTGCGAGGAAACCATCGAACACCTATTGTGTACCTGTCCTCGCTACGACGTACAACGCCTCTCTCTCAGGACAATTTTAAACCGGCTGGACTCGAGGCCGTTCTCTGAGTCAAAGATACTCGGACCGTAGCTACACCCGTCACTGGCACAAAAAACGTTGCGTGCATTAGTACTGTATTTGAAGTGCACCGGTTTAAGAGACCGCCTATAGTGTCCCTGTACATCGTCCCACGTGTACTCAGTGCTCATTCTCTCCCTATTTTTCTCTTTCTATCTCCCCTTTCCCTTACCCCTAGTGCAGGGTAGCAAACCTGATGCTCTTCTGGTTGACCTCCCTGCCTTTCCTCTCCTTGCTCTCTCTCTCTCTCTCTCTCTCTCTCTCTCTCAAGCATAAGAACGTGCGCAGTGGAACAGGCTACATTGCTTAGGTAGCCATACTTTAGAAGTAATACTATCAGTCGCACTGTCTGAAGAGTCCCGTGCATGCGAAGGAACTCCGTGTTTCCTCTAACGCTCCATTTGTGCTTTTAATAAACAACACTTCATAACGTGCTATGCAATGACCGAAACTTGCAACCTTTATGACTTCTAGATGTGAACAATGTGAGCATCGCTTCATATCAGTTGTGATAAGGGCTGCTCATTGTTCGAAAAGTATTCACAGACTATTCGTATTCGATTCGATCTTAAAAACGCCTATTCGCACACCCCTAGAATTATGCGCGGCAGAACATTAACGCTTATGCAATAATTGGAAGCCTTGCGAATCATTACTGAACCCTCGATTTTTTACCAGTATCCTCGGTGAACTGAACGAGTCACCTTGTTTATAATTCATGGACATAAAAGGGGTGCAGGTTATGGGTGATGTGAAGGTAAGGATGGGCAGGTAAACTGGCCGCTCGCGGAAGCTTGCGTGTATTTGCGGGCATCTTTCACACTCGGAAAAACACTTTTATGTAGCACGTATTGAGCAACAGAAATCTGTATCGGGTTTTCTCATGTTGCTCTACAATCTTCTCATTGACACTTTTCACCTAACTATAATAATTGAGAACTTTATTAATTAATTAGGACTAATTATCTCATTAGGCGGAATGCAAAAAAAATCTGAATGTCTCCAAGCGATGCCTTGGCTTTGTCCAGCTACGTCGCAATCGCATATTTTTAAAGTTTGGCTCAAGTTACGTGGGGCACCCTATACACTGTCACCCACTCCCCTCTGCAATGCCTAGGCGTGAGGGTATAGAACATAAAATAAATAAAAATAAAATGTGTTACCTGGCCGAGATCCCATAAAGATGAAGCGTATGGCCGGACGTAAGTGATATATAATTGTTTCTTTAATGATCATGGTTTAAGGGAAAAGGTACGTTTTAGGTAACTGAGCATACAAATGGATTTGGATGCTACGTAATCAATGTGATCAGCCCATGACAAAGAGTTGGTAATGTGTACATCAAGATACTTATAAGAACCAACAGATTCAAGCGGGACTACGTTCAAAGAATACGAGTAGCTACGAAAAGGCGCATGGTTACGGGAAATTCTCATTGTTTTGCATTTAGAAATGTTAAGTTTCATTTTCCAAAGCTCGCACCAATGCGTAATATTATTAAGGTCTGTTTGAAGGTTGAAGGGACTAAAGCAAGAGTGCACCTCTAACATTTACGGAGCCCCTAAGCTGACTGCCTTCTAGAATGACCGATTTATGCCAACACCTCACAAATAATAATTTCCTGACAAGTCACTGCTTCAAATAACGGTTCATTCATTCATTCATTAGATTAAAATAGAAGATTATGGAACTGCACCTGTGGCATAGTTTTCTTTTGCACTTGGAAAATAATCGCCACGCTTCTGCATTAAGCGTTGCGAGTAGATATTCTACAGATCATCTCTAGTACCTATTGATCGCAATTCCAGGACACCGTGAATATCACTATCATGCAAATATTTTCCCTGGAGATATTCTGCCGCACTCAACAAAACGTGCTATCTATGAAAATATTATCTCGTCGTGCGCTGACCTGCATGAGGCTTTTCATTAAAAATATTGTCATGCGTACATTGTTCTACTGTTGGTGGTGGATTTTCACCGGATTGTCCCTGATATGAATTAAGTTGTGGTTATGCACAAGCGCATACTCTACCTGAATTTTTAATGCGAAAAATTGCTACTTTGACACTATCTATCTATCTAGCCGCCTACGACTTTGTGCTCTCATGGTCGTTTCGTTAACTTGGTATGTACCAAAATTGGCATACTATGACAGGAGTATATGACGAGCATAAATGGTATGTCATGACATGCGTGTCATGCAGGTCATGAAACAGCCGCCTACGACTTTGTGCTCTCATGGTCGTTTCGTTAACTTGGTATGTACCAAAATTGGCATACTATGCCAGGACATTATGACGAGCATAAATTGTATGTCATGATATGCGTGTCATGTAGGTCATGAAACAGCCGCCTACGACTTTGTGCTCTCATGGTCATTTCGTTAACTTGGTAGGTACCAAAATTGGTATAGTATAACAGGAGTGTATGACGAACATAAATGGTATGTCATGTCATCCATGTCATGTAGGTCATGAAACAGCCGCCTACCTCTTGGTGCTCTCATGGTCGTTTCGTTAACTTGGTATGTACCAAAATTGGCATACTATGACAGGAGTATATGACGAGCATAAATCGTATGTCATGACATGCGTGTCATGTAGGTCATGAAACAGCCGCCTACGACTTTGTGCTCTCATGGTCGTTTCGTTAACTTCATCATCATCATCATCATCAGCCTATATTTTATGTCCACTGCAGGACGAAGGCCTCTCCCTGCGATCTCCAATTACCCCTGTCTTGCGCTAGCGCATTCCAACTTGCGCCTGCAAATTTCTTAACTTCATCATCCCATCTGGTTTTCTGCCGACCTCGACTGCGCTTCCCTTCTCTTGGTATCCATTCTGTAACCCTAATGGTCCACCGGTTATCCATCCTACGCATTACATGGCCTGCCCAGCTCCATTTCTTCCGCTTAATGTCAACTAGAATATCAGCTATCCCCGTTTGTTCTTTGATCCACACCGCTCTCTTCCTGTCTCTTAACGTTAGCCCTAAGATTTTTCGTTCCATCGCTCTTTGTGCGGTCCTTAACTTGTTCTCAAGCTTCTTTGTTAACCTCCAAGTTTCTGCCCCATATGTTAGCACCGGTAGAATGCAATGATTGTACACTTTTCGTTTCAACGACAGTGGTAAGCTCCCAGTCAGGATTTGGTAATGCCTGCCGCATGCACTCCAACCCAATTTTATTCTTCTGTAAATTTCTTTCTCGTGATCAGGGTCTCCTGTGAGTAATTGACCTAGATAAACGTACTCCTTTACAGACTCTAGAGGCTGACTGGCGATCCTGAATTCTTGTTCCCTTGCCAGGCTATTGAACATTATCTTTGTCTTCTGCATATTCATCTTCAACCCAATTCTTACACTTTCTCGATTAAGGTCCTCAATCATTTGTTGTAATTCGTCTCCATTGTTGCTGAATAGGACAATGTCATCTGCAAACCGAAGGTTGCTGAGATATTCGCCGTTGATCCTCACTCCTAAGCCTTCCCAGTCTAAGAGCTTGAATACTTCTTCTAAGCATGCAGTGAATAGCATTGGAGAGATTGTGTCTCCTTGCCTGACCCCTTTCTTGATAGGTAACTTTCTACTTTTCTTGTGGAGAACCAAGGTAGCTGTGGAATCCTTGTAGATGTTTGCTAAGATATTCACGTATGCCTCCTGTACTCCTTGATTACGCAATGCCTCTATGACTGATGGTATCTCTACTGAATCAAATGCCTCTTCATAATCTATGAAAGCTATGTAGAGAGGTTGATTGTGCTCCGCAGATTTCTCGATTACCTGATTTATGACAAGGACATGATCCATCGTAGAATATCCCTTCCTGAAGCCAGCCTGTTCTCTTGGTTGGCTGAAGTCAAGTGTTGCCCTGATTCTATTGGAAATTATCTTGGTGAATATTTTATACACTACTGAAAGCAATCTAATGAGTCTGTAATTCTTCAGTTCTTTAACGTCTCCCTTCTTATGGATTAGAATAATGTTGGCGTTCTTCGAGCTCTCTGGTACACATGAAGTTGTGAGGCATTGCGTATAAAGGGCCGCAAGCTTTTCAAGATGATATCTCCTCCATCTTTGATTAAATCTACTGTTATTCCATCTTCTCCAGCAGCTTTTCCCCTGGTCATGTCTTTCAAGGCCCTTCTAACTTCAGCGCTAGTTATAGAAGGAGCCTCTGTATCCGGTTGATCACTATTTTGAATGAAAGTAGCTTGGCTGTTTTGGGCACTGTACAGGTCAGTATAGAATTCTTCCGCTGCTTTTACTATGTCATCGAAATTGCTGATGATATTACCATGCTTATCTTTCAGTGCATACATCTTGCCTTGTCCTATGCCAAGCTTTCTTCTTACTGATTTAATGCTGCGTCCATATTTTACGGCTTCCTCAATCTTTCCCACGTTATAATTTCGAATATCCCTTACTTTCTTCTTGTTGATTAGTTTTGACAGTTCAGCGAATTCTATCTGATCTCTTGAGTTGGACATTTTCATCTTCTGTCGTTTCTTTATTAGGTCCTTTGTTTCTTGGGAGAGCTTACCTACTGGTTGCCTTGGTGCCCTACCTCCCACTTCAATTGCTGCTTCTGAGATCAACCTAGTTACGGTTTCATTCATTACCTCTATGTTGTCTTTATCTTCCTTTTCTAAAGCTGCATATTTGTTTGCAAGCACCAGCCTGAATTCGTCTGCTTTTACCCTTACTGCCTCTAGGTTGGCCTGTTTCCTCTTGACTAATTTCACTCTCTCTCTCTTCAAATTGAGAGAAATCCTAGACCTCACTAACCTATGGTCGCTGCACTTAACCTTACCTAACACTTCTACATCCTGTACTATGCTTGGATCGGCAGAGAGTATGAAATCTATTTCATTCCTTGTTTCTCCATTAGGGCTTTTCCAGGTCCACTTCCTGTTGCTGCGCTTCCTGAAGAAGGTACTCATTATTCGGAGCCTATTCCTTTCCGCGAATTGTACTAACATCTCTCCTCTTGCATTCCTAGAATCGATGCCGTAGTTGCCAATTGCTTGCTCACCAACCTGCTTTTTTCCCACTTTTGCATTGAAGTCGCCCATGACTAAAGTATACTGAGTTTGCACCTTTCTCATTGCTAGTTCAACAACTTGGTACAACAACTCCCGGGTTCGAGTCCCGGACCAGGACGAAGTTTTCTTCAACTGCGAGGCTTTCTTTCGAGGAACACGGTTTTGTTTCCATTGTAGCAAATTGCTACATTTGGGTGGATGTCTCAGTTTCCCTTTAATTACTTATCTCCACCTAGCGGATTTCCGCTGAACTATTACGTCATACAGTTGCCTTTGCTTCGAGTTGTCGACAAATTCGACTTCGCCCTGCCATCTGCTAGCCGCCTGGTTAGCTCAGATGGTAGAGCGGCTGCCCCGGAAAGGCGGTGGTCCCGGGTTCGAGTCCCCGACCAGGACGAATTTTTCTTCAACTGCGAGGCTTTCTTTCGAGGAACCCGGTTGGGTTTCCATTGTAGCAAACTGCTACATTTGGGTGGATGTCTCAGTTTCCCTTTAATGGTATGTCATGACATGCGTGTCATGTAGGTCATGAAACAGCGCCTACGCCTTGGTGCTCTCATGGTCATTTCGTCAACTTGGTAGGTACCAAAATTGGTATAGTATAACAGGAGCGTATGACGAACATAAATGGTATGTCATGACATGAATGTCATGACATGCATGTCATGTAGGTTATGAAACAGCCGCCTACGTCTTGGTGCTCTCATGGTCGTTTCTTTAACTTGGTATGTACCAAAATTGGCATACTATGACAGGAGTATATGACGAACCTAAATGGTATGACATGATGACATGAATGTCATGACATGGGTGTCATGTAGGGGTTGAAACTGCCGCCTACGACTTTGTGCTCTCATGGTGATTTCGTTAACTTGGTATGTACCAAAATTGGCATACTACGACAGGAGTATATGACGAGCATAAATGGTATGTCATGACCTGTGTCATGTCGGTCATGAAACAGCCGCCTACGTCTTGCTGCTCTCATGGTCGTTTCGTTAACTTGGTAGGTACCGAAATTGGTATAGTATAACAGGAGTGTATGACGAACATAAACGGTATGTCATGACATGAATGTCATGACATGCGTGTAAATGTAGGTCATGAAACAGCCGCCTACGTCTTGGTGCTCTCATGGTCGTTTCGTTAACTTGGTATGTACCAAATTGGCATACTATGACAGGAGTATATGACGAACATAAATGGTATGTTATGACATGAATGTCATGACATGGGTGTCATGTAGGTCATTAAACAGCCGCCTCAACAAAAATGACAATGACTCAGTCAAAAAAGATTAACACTCAAAAGCCACTCAAATGAGTTATGACGTGGGTACTAAGTGAAGGAAACACTACAGTATGCTGGTCGAACTTATAGTCATGAGCATGACTCAGCAAAAATGACAATGACTCAGCGAAAAAAGTTAACACTCAAAAACCACTGGAATGACTTCGGACGTCGGTACTATGTGAAGGAAACACTAAAGGATGCTGGTAGAAGTCATAGTCATGAGCTTAACTAAGGCTTTCGCCCTAAGGTCTCTTAGGTGTAGCTAAAGGGACTCCTGAGGCTCATGACATGAATACCATGACATGACTGCCATGTAGGTCATGAAAGAGCAGCGTACTAGAGATGGGTCGCTCAGGAGCGAGCCGGATCTTGTGAGCGGCTCTTTTTAAAGAGCGAGTGAGCGGTCGTTCAGTAAAAATGAGCGGCGGTTCTTTTGGAGAAAGGGGGCCGGTTCTCTCGCGTTCAAAGAGCCATGCCGATGCGTTCCGTCAGAGCCGGGTGTTCTGCTGGATGCGACTTCCGCGCCATCTAGTAGCGGTACGAGAAAGCAACTGCCCTCCCACCCTTCCTCGCAAGAGTTGCCTTCACCCCCTCGCCTTCAGCTGAAGAACGAAAGAACCACCGCTCACTTACTGAACCACCGCTCCCTCGCTCTTCAAAAGATCCGGCTCGCTCGTGAGCGCTCAGGAGCCAGCCGCTCTTTTCGCCTCGGCTCCCTCGCTCTTCAAAAGATCCGGCTCGCTCCTGAGCGCTCAGGAGCGGGCCGCTCTTTTGAAGACCGAGGGAGCCGTGGTTCAGTAAGTGAGCGGCGGTTCTTTCGGCGGGAGGAAGCCGGTTCTCTCTCCTTGAATGAGCCGTGCCGAACCGTTCCGTCAGAGCTGGGTCTTCTGCTGGGTTTCGATGTTTTTCCATTTCTGACCGACGAATGGTGGCCGGTGTGGGCCGACTCGCGCTACTGGTACTCGCTCGCAGTGTGTGTTGTGCGCAGCAGTCCCCTTGGTTTTTTTTGTACGTCTTATGGTGTGGCACCCGATGCCATCGAGGGGAGAAGTAAAGAAGTCTTAATTGGCAAAGGATGGTACCGTTCGTTGCCTGCTGCTGTTCGAACGATGTCGCACAATTCTCACCGATCGCACATCGTGAGCTGGTCCAATAACACTTCGAAGATGGTCTTCCGTGTCTTTAAAGGGCCCCTAAACCATCTCAGATATTTTTATTGCGATAGCAATTATATGGACACTTCAACCGGATTTCTGCCGTCGGCGTCGCCGTGAGGTTCCCTATAGATAAAATCTTCGCCGCGCGCCGTATGCCCGAGCGGAAGCGTGCGGGGACGCGCGCTATCACGGAGAGCGAACGCACTCAATCTCCCACGCGCAAGCAAGGAAGCGGGAAGCCAGCGCTGGAGGGACCGGGGGGGGGGGGGGGGGCGCACTTCTACTCTGCCAACAACCGCGCTCGTCGCTCGCTCGCACCGTCGCTTATCTCCACACGGCTATGCGCCGTGCATTCGCCGCTCAGTTTCCGTTGACGGGATAGACCGCACGTACCTTCGCCGCTGCGGCGTATATATGCGCTTGCTGCCAGCGTTTTGACAGTCGTCTGCAGTGTGATCTATTCACGTTTGTTTGTGCGCGCTCCCACCACGCTTGTTCATTCAGTTAGCAATAGTCGGGCCACATTCTCCAACGCACGCTACACATGCAATGCTGCCCGGATCGGCAGTGCAGAGCTACAGGTGTGTCCCTTATCGCACGCGCTGCCCACGGGAAGCGCTTCTCATCAACACCACCGTTTCACACGGGCCTTCTCGTGGTCATCGAGTCTCTCTTCATGTCGGTCTACTTACGCCGCAGCACACCTGCTTACTTAATCAGCTCATGTTTACTACAATTCATATTGCTACTAAACCCGCTCACCTTACTTCGTATGACATTGCTGTGTTGCTATCGCATTCATTGCTTCGCCCTTAGGGCGAAACTGTGACATTTGTTTTTTGAACATTTCAAGTAAACGCGCATCTAGTTCAGAATGCCGTCACGATCAACGATGCCAAACGTTGCAGCGCTACGCACTGCGGGAGTGCCACAAAAAAAAAAAAGATTTCCTTGCCGTACGTAGAGAGATGAGACCGGGACTCATATGTGTCGCGCAGATTCACCGCCGCTGATCGCTCGACGGCGCCGATATCGTCGCTAGGCCTTTTCTGGTTCCCTTCAAAGCTAAAACGGACGGCGCTTTGAAATGAAATACCGACCATAGAGAAAGAAATTCAACAAGAGGGGACACTCGGCAAAAACTGGCAACAGGAAACACGTCACCATACGTCACGCTATACTTTTGACACCGAACGTTAGCTGCCGCGAGCATCGAAAAAAAAAGAAAGTGAACTTAAGTTAACAGGCATTGATTTATTTTTTTAATTCTTTGCCGCAAAAACTAAAACGTTTTGCGTATAAATGAACTCAAGCTTTGCGACTTATGTTCCTTGCCTTACCTAGCCACAGATCAATGACGCGCCAGATACATGCGTCATCCGCCAGACACTCCCCCGAAGCCAGCGAGGATGGCTGCGAGCGCGTTTGAGCGCTCGCGCGCGGCGACCCGTCTATCTCCTTCTTTTTTTCTTTTTTAAATGTAACCTGGTTTATTGGGCTCTCGGCGTATTCTTGCGTTCCTTCTGCACTGGGACAAGACACCACTGCACTATTGGACTACGGCAAGGTGAGAAATCTTGTTCCACAGTCTACTACGCAATTAGGCTTACGGCACGGGACCGAGACTTAAGACGCAGTTAGCGAAAAACAGCTCGGCCATCCTGGCGCAGTTAATTTGAGTTAATGAATCGTGCTGAGACATGTTTCCGATGCTTCCTATGGGACTATTGTAACTTATTTCGGTTTTTGAGCCACACTGGCCGCACAGGGCGCCGTGTCGCAGTTAGCGAGAACTCAGCCGTGGTGTGTAGTCTAGTGCATCTTGCTAGGAGAAGTTTGTGCTGCTTTCTCTGACGCCAGACATTACTGAAAAGTAATTTCGTTACTTTCTGGGGTACTTTTGAGGCACGCTGGCCGCACAGCGCGCTGTGACGCAGTTAGCGATAAGCAGCTCGGCCATGGTGATAAAGTTAGTTTGGCGTGTAATGAATCTTAGAGGGACAAGTCTGTGACGTTTTTTGTGGCTCCGCAACAACATATACCTTCTTTCGGTACTCACGCCTGTTGAAAACGCGATGGGCGATTGCCAAGAGTGATAACATGGGGTGTGCTGCTGACGCCGGCAGAACACGCGAAAGATAACGCCGACGAACATATCAGAAACTTGTAATTCGAAAATTCCGTCTTCTAAAGGACTGAAAAAGGGCTTTGCACCCACGCATTTGTCTTGAGTGCCTGTTGCGTTCGTCTCTATGTATGTAGCGTACCGTCGCGTCGCCCGAGGCCAAGTTTTGGAAACGCGAAGTCGCCAGTGTATTTGTGCTGCCAAAGTGCAGGAAATAATGCCCGGAAATTGGGGAACGCTTTGAAATCAGATGTTTTCATATATGTTTGGGATGAGTCGGGTATTTTCTACGCCATGTATGTAAAAGCGAATTGCTTTTGTTTGTAATGCCGCCCATTCACCGCTTTCGCACGTTTCGTCTCTACACGCAATATACCTATGTCTAAATACCAAAATGACTCATGCTTGTAACATGCTGTTACGTGCTTGCAAATGTGACATGCTTGTAATTTACTTTTTTTTTTCAGCTGGTGCCGTCCGGTGGAGCTTCATACAGGAACTACTGCCTTACCTGCTGGTGTCACAACGTTGGATGAACGCACAAAAAGCGCGGAACGAGCTTTTATATAGAGCAAAATAAATATTTCCTCATTGCACAAAAGGCCTTGCGTCTACTTTGTGGAATTGCACGTGGCACAGATTCGATGGGACTTTACGAGATCGTTCGCAATCATTTTTACTAAATAATAAACCGATTCTGCACGAAGAGCAAAAAAAAAAGGGAGGGGAGGGGGTGGGGCGCAGCCGGCGTGCTAGCTTGCGTTCAAAATACGCGACGCTCACAAGCCGCAATATTTTCTTATCGTTGTTATCGCCTTCCGCAATAATTGTACACAAGAAGAAAATACGCTGATATTAGCGGCGCCGTCGGCTGCGATGCGAGCACAGTCGAGTCCGTCGTCTCCCGGCTGCAGCTGATGTTTTCGTTGCCGGTGGCGGAGGCGCGCAGGTTCGCGGTCGCGATTGGGCCATTGATGGTGCAGCGGGCGGGGCGCCGGCCGAACTAACGTCTACTTTGGACACCTCTCGCGCGGCAGACATTCTACGGCACTGGCGGCCGCGGCTCGCCGTCGGTATATGTGCCGCTAGCGTGGACGTGACCGGAAGTATGCAGTGTTTTGAGAAGCGCGTTGGCGATGACGTATGTCACGTGACCTTTCAAGAAGAACTCGGCGAGGAGGGGAGACCAGCCGATGAGGAGAGTAGCGAAGGAAAGAGCGAAACGAGCGAGGGCCGTTTTTCGGTCATCAAACGCGTGTAACTCCGCTATTACGGCACCATTTCGAAAAATTCTCGCGGCTACGTGTTCGTTGTAGACTCGTGCAAAACTGCAACACCACAACTAAATTTCGACCTCTGGGTGGTTTAGGGGCCCTTTAACGACAAGAGGTGAATGTACAGTTTACGTCCTGGTCTTCATTTGTGCTAATTAGTGTAGTCATGAAAATGTCGCCCATGACATCCACTTCAGGGCATTTTCTGAGCGTGTATCATTAGCACGTCAATAAAATGAGGCCAATGATCTGTTGTTTTATAATAGAACTTCATTTTTTTTTTCTTTTTTTTTGTTTTGTCCTGGTGTATGATGGCATGATCGCCAGTATCGCGCGTGCACTCAAGAGTAAAAAAAAAACAAAAAACGAAAGGTACGTGCGGCAGTTTTGTGGAACTTTCGTATGATTGTTGTATTGTACTTCAAGATATGATTTCTACATTCATTTTGCATGGCGTTACAGCTTACTCATATATAGTGAACGTACGTATGTGAATAAATGAATAAAGTTGAAACATAATGTACAATCATTTTGTGTTCTTAGTTTGACAAAAGTTGATTTTAAAGTACCACAAAAACGGACAAGCTTCTGTAATGACGATGAAGTTAAATATTTTTTTTCTGAAAAAGTACGTCGCATTCTGCCTGTCACAGTATCATAAGCATCTTATCCCCAATATCAGAAAAGAAAGCTTCATCACAACTAAAAATTCACGTTTTTAATATATGTAAAAATATTCTCTAAACATAGCGAAAATACCAATAACACGGTTATTAAATTAGCATATATCGTTTTTTTTTTTCAAAGCCACATAACTATATAATATGCATAGCACAGGTTCCACGTTTAAGTGAACCGGTGAGCCGTTCAAATGAACCGGTTCATTTCAGTGAGCTGAGCCGTTCCGAGCCGCTCACTGAAGTGAGCCGTTTTGCCCATCTCTACAGCGTACGTCTTGGTGCTCTCATGGTCGTTTCGTTAACATGGTAGGCTCCCGGCACACTGCTTCGCATAACATCGATTCCCACAGGGCGTGGGATCTTATTTTCATGTTGTCACCGATTCTTATAGCGAGAGTCTTGTCTAATCATACTTCGCGCGCGACGTAAATAATGGTGTACATTGTGAATGCATGCGAGCACCAGCGCTTAATACGGTGATACTGCCAGTGAACTGTACGGCGATACATGCATAAAAAGCCGACGAATATGGCCCGTGGGTTCGCTCGCCCCTATCGCTGTGACTGGACTGCTGCTTATTCTTCTGCGCACACGTTCGACTAATAACACAATTCCTAACTCACAGCACTGACCAGGGTACATTCTTCACCGTCACTGCACGGCCACAATATATGCGATGTCAGGAAATACTGCGCCAATGTTGCGTACAAAGTAATCTTTCCATCTGTACACACCTCCTGCTGCTGTCCAAGCGGCAGCGGTTGAAAGGACCACCATGCTGCAGACCTGCGCAATAGAAAATGGGCGCATAATCTCAGGCGGTCGTAGCCTTATAAAACTAGAACCAGAAGTATTTTACGGAAGATCCACTGCGGTTAATTTGATGGCGCGTGCAGCACAAACATGGCAGCTAAGGTTGCCTACCCTACCTCGAGCATGGCAGATGTACACGCTCGCACACTCCAGTAGTTTTTGCACTGGTTTACAAATATAAAAAAGCACGCAGACACAAAGGCATGTTGGAATCTAAATTACGCGAAACTTATTTGAGTTAACAAGGTAAAAGCAGTAGCTGATGAAACGAACGTGGCGGCGTCGCTTGTAGCTGTTTGTTTTCTGTCGCAAGGCCGTAAAATATGTACGTTGCTCGTCGAGAGAACCATGTCTTATGAGATGTGCGTGCACAGATAACAGAGAAGTAGAACAAATAAGCCGGCATATCCCACGCCCTGTGGGAATCGATGTTATGCGAAGCAGTGTGCGGGGAGCCTACCATGTTAACGAAACGACCATGAGAGCACCAAGACGTAGGCTGCGCTTTCATGACCTACATGACACGCATGCCATGACATTCATGTCATGAATCCTCAGGAGTCCCTTTAGCTACACCTAAGAGACCTAAGGGCGAAAGCCTTAGTTATGCTCGTGACTATGACTTCTACCAGCATCCTTTAGTGTTTCCTTCACTTAGTACCGACGTCCGAACTCATTCCAGTGGTTCTTGAGTGTTAATTTTTTTTTCGCTGAGACATTGTGATTTTTGCTGAGTCATGCTCATGACTATAAATTCGACCAGTATACTGTAGTGTTTCCTTCACTTAGTGCCCACGTCAGGACTCATTCAGTGGCTTTTGAGTGCAATACATTTTTCGCTGATTTATACTCATTTTTGCTGAGTCATGCTCATGATTATGACATCTACCATCATGCTTTAGTGTTTCCTTCACTTAGTACATACGTCCGAACCCATTTCAGTGGCTTTTGAGTGTGAACTTATTCGCTGAGTCATTGTCATTTTTGCTGAGTCATGCTCATGACTATGACTTCTACCAGGATCCTTTAGTGTTTCATTCACTTAGTACCCACGTCCGAACCCATTTCAGTAGTTTTTGAGTGTTAATGTTTTTTCGCTGGAGTCATGGTCATTTTTGCTGAGTCGTGCTCATGACTATGATTTCTACCATCACAATTTAGTGTTTCCTTCACTTATTGCCCACGTCAGAACCCATTTCAGTTGAAGTTGAAGTTTATTTGCATCATCACAATGCGGGAATGCTCGGGCAAAAAGTGAAAATCAATTCACTTGACGTTTATAAACTGCGCAAAAAAACGAAGACAAGAAATAAAACACACACGACACCACTGCTGGTGTCGTGTGTGTTTTCTTTCTTGTGTCTTCGTTTTTTTTTTTGCGCAGTTTATAAACGTCTAAAAGCTATGAACCAACTAGCCCGCCAGAACGTCCTACTAAAATTCACTTGAGAAGCGCCCGAGCCCCCATATACAAGGCATACAAAAAGGGCTACAATATGCAAGGCATTTTAATTGTTTATCATTGCAGGTCAACCTCTAGTGTTATACAGTGTAATATAATACGAACAGCTTGACAATAATTATAAATACATAAAAAACACTAACAGCAGTGGAAAAAATAGCACTGACATCATGGAATGAAATACTCTCGTATGTTACGTATGCTGCACATTTCCACATGAATGTTTTGGAAAATTAGTCTGTTTAACAGAACTGCAAGTGCATGACGTAACATTTAACGCCCATGCTGAGTACGACAAAATGGCACATGCCAATACTCTTTACTGCGGAATGGATATACAATGGTATTCGTTTTCAGCGACGATATGCTAAGAAATGCATGCTCGCAGTTATGTACAGATTTTTTCTATCTCATGCATAGAAAATACTCGTAACGTTTGGGCACGGGAACAATTTTAAGCTGATGAAACAGTTCAGCAGTGTGTGCATTGTAATCAGCACTAGCGATATGATGTAACGCCTTCTTTTGTAGCACATGCAGTTTGCTAATGTTAGACGATGTGGTACTTCCCCAAACCAGGAAACAATAGTTAAGATGTGATAAGAACAGTGTGTTATAAATTAACAATTTTACGGATACGGGAAGGTATGAGCGAAATTTTGCTAGAACACCAACACACCTATTTAGGCGAGACATGACTGAGCTAACGTGAGGATCCCAGCTCATGTTTTTATTGAAAAGTATTCCAAGCGTTTTTACAGTATCAACTATTTCAATGTTACAGTTTTTGAACTTTATCACTGCTTGTACAATAAGCGAACTTTGACGCGCGTGGAACAACACAGCTTTCGTTTTTTTTAATTTATTAACAGGCAATTTGCGGTGCTCCATGTACTAAGTTGTAACGCATTTTATATTTCAACATATTTGTCCATATTTAACTCAGTTGAATACAGCAAAGCACGCGATATTGATGGTATTGAGATAGCTCCAAGTAAACACGTGGTTTAAATAATAGCCCCTATATTGGCTTATGTATATAACTTATCAATATCTTCAGGTCACTTTCCAAAACTAATGCAAGTAGCTAAAGTCAGCATGATTTTTAAAAGTGGTGACAGAAATGACATAGCTAACTATAGGCCAATTTCGATTTTACCCATTTTTTCCAAGGGCTTGGAGAAGATAATTTATAAGCGACTAATGAAGTTTTGCGTGAAATTTAACTTGATTACTTCATCGCAGTATGGCTTCCTACCTAACAGGTCCACAGAAATAGCTCTCCTAAAGCAAAAAGAATTAATTCTTGAGTCCATTGAAGACAAAGAATTCTGCATCGGTGTATTTGTAGACTATTCGAAGGCGTTCGATCGGATCAATCATGAAATACTTTCGGAAAAACTGGAATTATATGGTATTCGTGGAATCGCAGCGCTCCTCCTAAAAACGTACCTACAACATCGATGCCAGCGTGTGGTGATAGGAAACCACGTGTCTACTTGCCCGAATATAACCACAGGAGCCCCCTAGAGAAGTATCCTGGGCCCATTATTGTTTTTGCTATATATTAATGACATAGCAACTATGAGCAACGATCCAAGTTATATTTTGTATGCAGATGACACAAGCCTCCTATTCAAAAGCAGCGACATGCAACACCTAATCTTGGTTATTAACGAAACTATGGAAAAACTTAGTGGTTTTTGAGTGTTAATATTTTTCGCTTGGTCATTGTCATGGCTTAGATGACACGCATGTCATGACATTAAGTCATGACCTATCATTATGTTCGTCATACACTCCTGTTATACTGTACGAATTTGGTACCTACCAAAACGACCATGATAGCACCAAGACGTAGGCGGCTGTTTCATGGCCTTCATGACACGCATGTCATGACATTCATTTGATGACATACCATTTATGTTCGTCATATACTAATGTCATATGCCAATTTTGGTACATACCAAGTTAACGAAACGACCATGAGAGCACCAAAACGTAGGCGGCTGTTTCATAACCTGCATGACACGCATGTCATGACATACCATTTATGTTCGTCATACACTCCTGTTATACATAACAATTTTGGTACCTACCATGTTAACGAAACGACCATGAGAGCACCAAGACGTAGGCGGTTGTTTCATGACCTACATGACACGCATGTCATGACATTCATGTCATTACATACCATTTACGTTCGTCATGTACTTCTGTTATAGTATGCCAATTTTGGCACATACCAAGTTTACGAAACGACCATGAGAGCACAAAGTCGTAGGCGGCTAGATAGATAGATACTGCCAAAGTAGCAAATGTTCGCCAAGAAATGCTTCGCGTTTAAAATGAAAACACATTTATGGCTTATCTACCTGTTGTCTCACATTGGAACACAAGTGACACCAACCCAGTGGGCCAAGGATGGGATAGACAAAATAGAACAAATATAAGAAAATCAAAGAAGTCGTTAGATATCTAGTATTTCATTAAGAGGTACATGTGTGTTATAAGTACCTACGAGCCGACATTAGCGTGCGTGTGATTTCTTTTCTAAGTTAGCGGAATATCTAAAAATCGCTTGTGGCATGCAACAGAAATCCTAAGCTTTACTACTTTCGCAGGCGGACATGTTTTTCACGAGAAATCAAAATCCATAGTCTAGGAATTACTCAAATTTCACTAATTATCCTTTAAGAAATTATTTTCTGCCTAGACAGCTCACTTACAATCAATCTCAAAATTATAATACGTGCCCTAAAGTAGGCCTATTTACTTAGTGATTAATAAAAAAGATTAGTGGTAAAATTTTCCTAATTATTCAAGTAAGCATTCTGAGTTCGTGTGCAAGTTGGCGCGGAAGTGGCAACAGCAACATGGCTCACCGTCCACCTGTCTGCACTTCGCAGGCTTTCCTGGCGTCTTTTCTTCTGTGGTCATGAACTTGCCTCTGATGCCTTAAGGCCCAACAGCATGCACGCGATTTTCGAGCGACAGCGACGGCGACGAGCGACAGGTTTTGCCGTCGTGGAGGGCGATCCGTCGCTGCCGCTGGTCGCGTCGCCGGTTTCTGGCCAGCCAGAAAATATCGCTTGTCGCCCGGAAGTCAGCGCGACGACATCCGCTGGGGACAGCGATTGGGACAGCGGGAACAACAACATGGCAGCAATCAGTCTGCCCGCTTCGATCTTAATTCGCTCCTGCAACTTGCTCTCTGCTGTGACCGCAAAGAATAAATAGTACAATCAGTCATCGCTTCACCTCATCGCTAGCTGAGAACTAAGTATCGGCGCTCTCTTGTCGTTAATATTGAGGTCGGTGGCCTGAGACGCCACCGAGAGCCTAGAAAGTGCTTTAAGGTTTACTCAACAGATGGCGCCACGGCATTTTACGGTGGCGGCATAGGACGGATTTCCACTGGGGATGATAGAATATTTTAGCTAGATCTACATAAAACGTTGACCTTTTGATAAACAGTTTGGCAATACCATCTAAACAGCACTAATTTCAATTTCTTCACGGAAAATTGGCAAAAAAATTGCGCTTTTTGCGAGTGTAGAGACGATTGCGCGTCTTAGATCTTAGTTGCAGTACTCAAATGCGCAAGGAAAGAAAATGGGTTAAACAAAAGGGAGGGTTAGGTCGGCCTCAGGGGGCGTTACAACCCCCGACCCGGCGCCGCGCACGACTTCAGGTCGTGCGCGGCGCCGCTGTGATTGCGAAATACCGTCTGGCACGACCTCATAGTCCAGTTCGCCAATACGTCGGATGATCTTATATGGTCCGAAATAGCGACGTAAGAGTTTCTCGCTAAGTCCTCGTCGGCGTATCGGAGCCCAGACCCAAACACGGTGAATAGTAAAAACCAGCCAAAAGACGAAGGACAGAGAAATAGACGTGGCACACACGACGACACACCCAGTCGTCGTGTGTGCCACGTCTATTTCTCTGTCCTTCGTCTTTTGACTGGTTTTTACTATTCAGTATGTACCAACTGACCCAGACTGCTACTCTACTGCAATGCATCTCTTCTTCGCTGGGTAACCTTTTAAATGTGCACTCCCCCGAAAGTCAGGCAACGGTTTGCGTCAGCGCAATTGCCTTCATCACATGCCGGGCGCGTGTTTTGCCCCATTGCCTCAAGGTGAACTCGGTACCCAAGGAGCTCGTGGCCTTCTTCGGCTTTTTGGAGCCGTCTTCGGGGCATTGGAAGCGGATAGCCAAGATATGGAAATCGGAATGCTGGAGACAGGTGAGACTCCTGCATGACTGGCTTCGGGTTTTGTGCCTCTCCGGACGTGGCGAACCTTCCGGCGTCCGTTGCCTCCAAGAACACCGACGTCTGGCAGGCCAAGCAACTGAGGTGTATTGGAATCAGGTGCGCCGGCACTTGCCAAAGAAGGAACGTCCAATGGTCCACAGAGGCTCTGTTACCTATCTGGAAGGAGCATCGGTTCCTGAGGATATTCATGAGCTTCTTCAGAATGGCCCCAAATACAGTTTGGAGCCTTGTGTCAGCGGCCATGAACTTCTTGCTGCAGTGTACGCCGCGTAGCAGAGAAAGCTGACAAAGATGAGAAGCAACGGTGTCTGTCTGAAGGGATCGACGCTCTACGCAAGGTAGATGGCAATCAACAAAAGCGCAGTAACCGTACCGTGTCGTGGACCACTTCATCGATAACCATTTGACTCTACTTCAAGCGGACAAAGAGGGAGGGTTTGTGGTCCTTCCCACAATCACCTTCGGCGAGAAAGCATTGACTGCAGTGGCCAAGAACTTCCAGCCTACGCAACGGAAGCCCTCAAATCTGAAGTCTTCAGCTCCAGTCGTCGTGTGTGCCACGTCTATTTCTCTGTCCTTCGTCTTTTGACTGGTTTTTACTATTCAGTATGTACCAACTGACCCAGACTGTTACTCTACTCCAAACACGGTCTCCGGGCTGGTACTCGACGTAGCGTCGTCGAAGATTGTAGTGTCGGCTGTCGGTTCTCTGCTGGTTCTTGATGCGCAGGCGGGCGAGCTGTCGACCTTCTTCGGCACGCTGCAAATAGGTGGCAACGTCTAGATTTTCTTCGTCGGAGACGTCCGGTAGCATGGCGTCAAGCGTCGTTGCCGGTTTCCTTCCGTAGACGAGGTTGAACGGCGCCATGTGCGTCGTTTCTTGTATGGCCGTGTTGTATGCGAAGGTCACGTACGGAAGGATGGCATCCCACGTCTTGTGTTCGACGTCGACGTACATTGCCAGCATGTCGGCGATGGTCTTATTTAGGCGCTCGGTGAGGCCATTCGTCTGCGGGTGGTAGGCGGTGGTCCGGCGATGGCTTGTCTGGCTGTAGCGCAGGATGGCTTGAGTTAGTTCAGCCGTGAAGGCCGTACCTCTGTCGGTTATGAGGACTTCTGGGGCACCGTGGCGCAGGAGGATGTTCTCAACGAAGAATCGGGCTACCTCGGCGGCACTGCCTTTGGGCAAGGCTTTTGTTTCGGCGTAGCGGGTGAGGTAGTCCGTAGATACGACGATCCATTTATTCCCGGACGTCGACGTCGGAAAAGGCCCCAGTAAGTCATCCCGATCTGCTGGAACGGTCGGCGAGGTGGCTCGATCGGCTGTAGAAGTCCGGCTGGCCTTGTCGGCGGTGTTTTGCGTCGCTGACAGTCTCGGCATGTCCTTACGTAATGGGCGACGTCGGCAGAGAGACGAAGCCAGTAGTATTTTTCTTGTATCCTCGCGAGCGTGCGGGAAAAACCGAGGTGTCCAGCCGTTAGGTCGTCATGGAGAGCTTGCAGAACATCTGGACGCAATGCTGAGGGTACCATGAGGAGGTAGTTGGCTCGGAGGGGCGAGAAGTTCTTCTTTAGGAGAATGTCGTTTTGCAAGAAAAATGACGCCAATCCTCGCCTGAACACCTTCGGCACAATGACGGTCTTGCCTTCCAGGTAGTCTACAAGGCTCCTTAGTTCGGGGTCGGCTCGCTGTTGTTCGGCGAATTCGTCGTCACTGATGGGTCCCAAGAAAGTGTCGTCATCCTGGTCGTCTTGTGGCGGCGGTTCTACGGGGGCGCGAGACAAGCAGTCGGCGTCAGAGTGCTTTCGCCCGGACTTGTAAACGACGGTGATGTCGAATGCTTGAAGCCTAAGACTCCATCGTGCGAGGCGACCTGAAGGATCCTTCAAGTTAGCTAGCCAACACAAGGCGTGGTGGTCGCTCACAACTTTAAAGGGCCTGCCATAGAGGTAGGGACGAAACTTTGATGTAGCCCAGATGATGGCGAGGCACTCCTTTTCTGTTGTGGAATAATTTGCTTCCGCCTTCGATAGCGACCGGCTAGCGTAACTTACAACCCTTTCTAGTCCGTCGGTCCTCTGCACAAGAACGGCGCCGAGTCCTACGCTGCTTGCGTCGGTGTGGACTTCTGTATCGGCGTTTTCGTCGAAATGCGCAGGTATTGGCGGCGATTGCAGGCGTCGCTTCAATTCTTCAAATGCTTCGACTTGCGGCGTCTCCCACTTGAACTCGACGTCGGCCTTCGTGAGGTACGTCAGTGGCTCGGCGATCCGTGAAAAGTCATTGACGAAGCGCCTGTAATAGGCGCACAGTCCAAGAAATCTACGCACTGCTTTCTTGTCGGCAGGCGGAGGAAAGTTGGAGATGGCTGCAGTTTTCTGAGGGTCGGGGCGCACTCCAGACATGTTGATGACGTGGCCCAAGAACAAGAGCTCCTCATATGCGAAGCGACACTTTTCTGGCTTTAACGTGAGTCCGGAGGTTTTGATTGTTTGAAGAACTGTTTCAAGGCGCCGCAGGTGTTCTTCGAAGCTTGAGGCAAACACAACGACGTCGTCCAAATAGACGAGGCACTGCGGCGTTACGGGGCCCTGGCGCGAGCGCGGAGGGGGCCCTTGACGACGGGCGACGGCGGCGTAGGTCATCGCTTCCGGCTCGGGTTGCGGCGATTCGGGTAAGTCCTAACGATTGCTGGATTTCCTCCCGCACGATATCGGCGATGGAAGCAACTTGAGGCTGCGACGACGGTAGCAACTTTTGCAGCTCTTCGCGTACTATCGCCCTGATGGTGTCTCGTAGGTCGTGGGAGAGTCCTTGGACTTCGGCGTACTGTGGCGTCGAACGGCGATCGTATTGCCGGTTGCGCATGTCAGTGCTTTCTCGATCGTCGTAGCCTCCGAGAGAAAGTCTTGGACAGTCGTTGGTGGATTCCGCACCAGTCCGGCAAATAGCTCCTGCTTAACTCCCCGCATGAGTAAGCGAACTTTCTTGTCTTCTGGCATAGCGGGGTCGGCGTGCCGGAATAATCGAGTCATTTCTTCAGTGTACATACCGATGCTCTCATTCGGGAGCTGTACACGGTTTTCCAACAAGGCTGCAGCTCTTCCTTTACGGACGACCAGGTGTCCAGGAATGCGGCTCGGAACAGGTCCCAGGTTGTTAGTGCACGCTCCCTATTCTCGAACCAGGTTCTGGCGCCGTCTTCAAGCGAGAAGTAAACATGGCGCAGCTTGTCGTCGCAGTCCCACTTGTTGAACGTAGCGACCCGGTCGTATGCCTCCAGCCAGCTTTCGGGGTCTTCACATGGCGATCCGCAGAAAGTCGGCGGCTCCCTGGGTTGCTGCATCCCGATTGCAGATGTTGGCACAGGGGCTGTCATGGAAGCTGCTGCCGAGGTCGTGACTTTTGTCCTCTTGGTCGCTGTGGTCTTCTCGGGAAGAAGTCCGTACTCCGGCAGAAGTCCTTGCTGCCTACGGCTAGCTCGCTGGTCCTTGGCGACGTTGGCGCTGTCCTCCGGTTTCGGGCTTGAATCACGGCTTTGCGGGGGCGTTCGCTGCATGAACGCACTAGCACCTCCACCAGATGTCACGTAGTAGTGACGCTGAAGTAAACAGTAGTAAAACTGTGTATGACGAAACTGGTTGTTTATTGGGCGAACCTGTGCCCACAAAAGCAAGCTACACTCAAGCACAACGAAAGCGGCGAACACAGTCGGCGGTCGTCGAAATCTGATCAGCGGCGAGACGCGTCGGCTTTTATACCTGAGTCATCGAAGGTTCCAGATTAATCCCTGATGCCCGCGTGTCTTCCAGAAATTTCTAGACAATTCGCATCGGTCACACAATCAGATAACATAAGCGTCGGTGAAAACAGGCAACGAAAAGAAGCATCGATAACGTTCTAGAAACTTCCGATACAGGCGCGTCCTGCGCCGAGCGATAACGTTTAACATTTGTTAGCCGGTGGAAAGCGGCCACCGGTGAAAGATAAACATGTATACGTGTCAATATATAGGATGCCCTGCTTCGGAATAAACAGTTGTGAGTGTAGCGCTCGTCTTTCCTTTCCTCTCGCCTCTCAATGTTGTCTTTTATTTCGAGCTTTGCGCTGCTAAGTATTATGTTCACAGACGTGACCTGATGAGCCCTCGGAACAAATGGCAGTCCTCTTCCAGCTTCTGAAAGATAATCAGTTGCGATCTGTCCAATCCTCAAAGAGTCAGGCAGAAATGGCTGCCGATGTTAAAGCAATCAAAGCCAGCCAAGAAAATATCGCAATAAAGATTGGCTGCATCCAAGAAAGGCTGGATACTATCTAAGAAAAAGCAAATTCATTTGAGCAATTTAAGGAACACGTCACGGGTCTCCAGAAATCTGTGGAGACCTGCAACACTCAGCTTGATTCTTTGCAATCTCGGTTTAACGACCTACAGAACAGATCACGAAGGAACAATGTAATTTTTCATGGCATCCCTGATTCTCGCGAACCATGGGAAGAATCTGAGGCCCAGATTGCTAACGCGCTAACAAGTGTCATTAGTAATTTGCCCGGCATGGCAGTCACTCTCAGACTTCTACAAACCGGCACTGCACAGAATGTACCCCGAACGGTTCCCAAGCCCGGACCGTCCCCTGTGTGGTGGTTATGCGGACTTCGAGCATGTCCTGTGGGGCTGCGCCTCTGCCGGTCCCCCTTTCACCCAAGAGGAAATGATGACGCTTATTAAGGCCCAGGATCAGACCTCTCAAATCCTGGCAGTCCAGAGGGCCCGCGAGAGGGCCGTCAGGTTTGACCTGATGGTCCCCGAGTGGGCCTAGCCAGGTGACGTCGAGTTTACTCGCGTCTATTGTGAACCAAATAAAGTTCACTCACTCACCCGGCATGGCAATCAAACGCGCTCATCGTCTCGGTCCGTATCCGCCTGTTATATGCCACCCCATTATATAACCAAATCCAGCAACCACAAAGTAAAATAAAAGGTGTTTTCCGCGCGCAAGGTGCTAAAAGATAGACATCACGATCTGCGACGACTACTCACCTGCCACCCGCCACGTTAGAAGTACATTGATTGCCTTTGCAAAGAAGTTACCAGGCTAACCCATCTTTCATCTCCGATATAACAAACTAATCGTAAACAAGAAGCAGTACATGTACGATCCTGTGACGGTCAGTGTGATAGAGTGTGCGTCACAGCACACACGTGTTAACACCGTGCCGCATACTATACCAGCTGATCGTCCATATAGGGTAGCGCGAGGGGCAGTGGAAGACGCTTATCACTCGTGTCTGTCTTGTTCACTAGCATTCGAAGCAGTAAAAACAAACGTGACTCGTACACTTCCGCAGTAGACACGTGTAACTCACATATCATTGTACTTAACAAAACTTGCTTGCATCCTCATATTCAACACCATAATATCTTCTCAGCCGCCTATCACTTCTCAGTTTATCGCTGTGACCGTACGATGCGACAAGGCGCCGGCGTTCTTCTGGCAATTAATAAACACCTACGCTCTCAGCACATTACTGTTGCTACCAACTTAAAGTTAGTCTGGGTAATTATCGACATAAACAACGAAAAATTATAATTGGTGCATGTTATCGCGCTCGTACGGACGCTGCCTCCTTTGCTAACGAATTACAAGATCCAATCAACATCGTCAAGACACGGTATCCTTTCTTACCCTTGTTTCTACTTGGCGACTTCAATATTCCAAGCATAGCCTGGCATAGCAAACCACGTTAGCAAAAGATTTTGACTTGTGCGCACTCTTCCCTTTCAGTCAACTGATAACACAGTCCACCAGAATCACACCCAAGTTGCTAACACCCTTGACCTACTTCTAAGAACACGACCCGATTTTATCTCGAACATTACTTACTTGCCGCCCTTGAGTGATCATTCTCTTATCCATTTCAACATTAACATTTCACGGACAAAATTAAAAATGAAAATATCAAGACTATTCGTGACTATAAGAAAGCTGATTTTGAATCAATTAACAATGAGTTTGGTGCTTTCCTTGACACTTTCGTGACTGATTTCGATGACGGCAATGTGCAATCCGACTGGGATATTTTTACAACTAAAATCAGTGAATTACCGGAAAAATTTATCCCTACGTACACTATTTCCTGTAATGATAACACTCCTTGGTACAACACTCATATTAAGCGCATTTTCAAACCAAAAAACGTTTGTACAAATCAGCTAAAACGTCTGCTAACAGTGAAAGATGGGCAGCCTACAAACGCGCTACATATGACTACATATCAGCGCTTCATCAAGCTAACGATAACTTTTTAAAAATCACATTGCCATCCATGCTAACTACTGATAGGAAAAAGTTCTGGCGCACTCTTAACCCAAAGCATCACGACACCATCCCCCTTGTTGATAGCACTGATAACGTCATTCCCCCTGACGATTGTGCATCGATTTTAAATGAAGTTTTTAGACGCAACTTTTCTAAACGTGCTCATGAAACGCGTCCAACTACACAATCTTACGATTATGCCACAATGTACCATTTAATATTTGAACCAGTCGGCGTAGAAAAAGTAATCACATCAGTGAAACTCTCATCTGCTCCTGACTGTGATTTAACTAATGCAAAGTTTCTGAAGAACACTAATTACACATATTGTTCTGTTGGTCTCAGAAAAAATTTTTAGCAATCACTTGACAAAGGTTCACTGCCTGCCGATTGTAAAGTAGAGAAGGTGATTCCATTCTACAAAACAGGTACTAAACATTCCCCGCTTAAACTATCGATCTATTTCTTTAGCCAGTATACCACGCAAAATTTTCGAGCATATTCTTTTTTCTCATATTGTCAACTTGGAAGGAAACTCGTTTTTTTTCTGAATTTCAACATATTCATGCGACACCCAACTAGTATCGTTCACGCTGACTTAAGTTTTTTAGACTTTGCAAAAGCGTTTGATAACGTGTGTCGCAGTTTATTAATCTACAAACTGCACCAATTAAACCTTGATCCCAAAATTCTGTACTGGCTTGAAGTTTTCGTCACTATTCGCTCACAATTTGTTTCAGCTAACGAAGTAACCTGGATCTGAGTCCAGTTCAGGTGTACCGCAAGGCTCCGTGCTTGGACCTCTCCTGTTTCTCATTTATATTAACGACTTACCTTCCTGTGTTTAATCTCAAGTTCACCTATTTGCTGACGACTGTGTAATTTTCATCGAAATCACTTGCGATGACGATGTAATCAGGCTGCAAGCTGACCTTAACGCCATTTTTTCATGGTGCAATTTGTGGTTAATGGAATTGAATACGAACAAGTGTAAATCCACGCGTGTATCTAGAACTACCAACTAACTAACTGTGTACTGCCTTAATAACGCTCGCTTAGATCTGGTAACAACTTACAAGTACCTTTGTCTTCACATCACATCCGATCTCACTTGGAATACCCACATCGCGCATATCATAAGTAACGCTAACCGAATGCTAGGATACTTACGACGCAACTTTTCCAAAGCACCTTCTTCCTTAAAATTACTCCTTCATAAAACTCTAATACGACCCAAACTTGAATATGCCGCGTCAATTTGGGATCCTGGTAAAATAAACCTAACGCAGTCATTGGAAATGGTTCAGAATAACTCGTTTCATTGTTTCTAACTATAACAGAACGGCGAGTATCGGTGCCATGAAATCTAGCCTTAACTTACCATCCCTGTCATCACGTCACAAAATGTTCCGTCTGTGTCTTTTTTATAAGTTATTTCATCATCCGCTGTTACGCAGCAAACTTATCTCCCCGCCTCCGTATGTATCACCGAGACTAGATCATAAGGTCGGCATACCAGTATGCAGATCCAATAACGCGCACTTCCAAAGAGTGGAATCGCGTTCCTGCCTCGACGGTCACCATCGCAGATCACCAATTATTCAAGAAGGTTATAGTTAGTACTATGTAACTAGGAACGTTTTTCTTTTTTGCATTGTTCTACCTGTATCCACGAATGTCATAACTAGCTTTGTATATGTAGGTGCCGTTTGTCTTTTGTATATATATTGGTTTGCCTTATTAACTCCAGTTTGTTGAATTTACCAGTTCTTGCATGTAAACCACTCCCCTCTATAGTTCCTTAATGGCCCTGAGGGTATGCTAAATAAATAAATAAATAAATAAATAAATAAATAAATAAATAAATAAATAAATAAATAAATAAATAAATAAATAAATAAATAAATAAATAAATAAAGTAATATTCGTCTCAGTGAATAATTCAGCTCAGTAAGCAGATTTCTGATATAAGCCACAGGCAGTTCTGTTTTTAAATTATGGTAACAATAAAAAAACACGTTCCATGTACAGGTTTTCGTCGGGATACATTGTCTGATTGCGCAGAATGTAAGTGCAATCACTGGCACTACTTTATCGGTAAACATTTCCGGCTATAACAGTTGTCGATTTGACGGGAAACGTTATTAGACAGTTTTCGGTTAGGGGACCCAAGCCACACCCAAGCATTGGGGGACGCAACTTTATTGTGGGCCCTTCGCGCTCTTTTGTTCTCGCTTTGGGTACTTTTGTACGCCCGGTGGCTTGCGTCCCCCAGCGCTTGGGTGCGGCTTGCCTCCCCTGACCTAAAAATCTCTATTTACGTATACAGTTACACCGAACCACAAGAGGTTAGGCAAATAACATTTCGCTTTAAAATGCAACGCCAAAAATTATAAGCAAATCAATTTCGCATAAGCAACTTGCGGCTCGACACTACAGCACCATACAACATAGTGTTACGCAAAAGCTACGGCAAGGACGGAGGAAGAGGAGAACGAAGTGCGCTTGTCTTGGTAGCGGCTCGGTGTCGGCGCGGCCCCTTATCATCAATTCATCTGTAAAATAAACGCACCCCATCGTAACAGTTTTGGTGGAGGTGCTGGGTACAACAACGGCGTCCCCGAACAACGACGACCAACCGCCCGCAGAAGTGCAATCCGTGGAGCTTCGCCGAAGTCGCCGAATTGCCGGTCTGCCACCAGAGATGGCTTCCGACGGCGACAACCCGCCGCCGTCTTCCAGCTCCCAATGGCAGCCCTACATCGAACCACGAACCTTCGCCGGAAAAGCCGGGGAAGATGTGGACGGATGGCTCAGCTTTTACCAACGCGCAAGTCGGTTCAATGGCTGGAATGCCACCGCCCAGCTTAACAACGTTGCCTTCTTCCTCAAGGGAACCGCGTCAGTGTGGTTTGAAAACCACGAAGAAAGCATGACGACGTGGGAACGGTTCGTAGATGAAATCAAGAAGTGCTTCGGAGATCCGGCAGCTAAAAAGAAGCGTGCAGAACAAACCCTAATGCAGCGAGCCCAAGTTCCCGGCGAAACATGCACGACGTACATCGAGGAAGTCCTGAAATTGTGCAAGGCCCTGGACCCTCAGATGACAGAAGAGGACAAAGTTGGTCATCTTCTAAAAGGGATCGCCGAGGACGTGTACCAGTTCCTCATCGGCAAAGACAGTCTGGACTCCGTAAGCGACGTCATTCGACACTGCCGCACGTTTGAAGCCTTGAAAGCTCGGCGTATCACACCGAAGTTCGGCCGCCTGGCCAATGTAACTAACGTCGCCAGTGTTGACCTGGTCCCAACTCCATCCGACCTTGCGTCAGTTATTCGGCAAGTGGTGCGCGAAGAGCTTGACCGACGTGAGGCGGCTTCCCTCTCTACTCCGCGGGTTCGAGAGCCCCTTTCTCACTGCGACTTCGGTGAGACGTCCATCACTGCCGCCTCCATAGACGCCAACAACTTCGCTCCTCGTTCAAGAGCGCCAAACCCTACTCTGAACGCGTATCCCAGTTATAAGTTCCACGACGGTTACTCACCCAGAGCACCTGCAGTTTCTCACGAGTGGGATGACCGTGCCAGTTATCCTGCTCAACGAACGGCTGGCGTAGGCAATGGCATGCTCGGCGTCACCAAAGCGCTGCACGAGGACGGCGCCGAGGCCGATTCCACTCGCGTCGGTGTGCAATTCTGTAGTGGCAGATGGGTCAAAATGACGAAGTATGGGTCCAGAAGAGAGCAGGAACTTCAGTTGACGAAACGAGGAATCGCAATCTGCTGTCCAGGTGAAAGGGTTATCCTTGCGCAGCAATGAAGTCAGGGGGTAGGCAGTATCGGCAAAGTTGGGCACAAAACGTCGGAAGTACGAGCAAAGACCCAAGAAGCTCCTCAGCTCGCGTTGTGACTGCGGTTGTTTAAAGCCGCTAACTGCAGCGACCTTCTGTGGGTCTGGTCGTACCCCGTGCTTGTCCACCAGATGTCCTAGTACTAGCGCCTCTCGTTGGCCAAAGTGACATTTTTTTTAATTGAGTGTAAGGGCAGCTTGTTCAAGGCACGTCAGAACAACGTCCAGTCGATGGTTGTGTTCTGCAAAGGTGCGGCCAAAAATGACGACGTCGTCAAGATAACACAAACAAATCTCCCATTTCAGGCCGCGCAGTACCGTGTCCATAAACCTTTCGAATGTTGCAGGCGCGTTGCACAAACCGAAAGGCATGACGTTGAATTCAAACAAGCCGTCTGGGGTCACAAAAGCGGTTTTCTCTTTGTCAGCTGAATGCATGGGTATCTGCCAATAGCCTGATCGGAGGTCCACAGATGAAAAGTAGGATGCGGAATGAAGGCAGTCAATAACGTCATCGATCCGGGGAAGTGGATACACGTCCTTTTTCGTCACAGAATTGAGACGCCGGTAGTCGACACAAAACCTCCAGGACCCATCTTTCTTTTTCACGAGGATGACCGGTGCAGCCCAAGGGCTAGAGGAATCTTGGATGACGCCCTTGGCTAGCATGTCGTCGACCTGTTCAGCGATGATCTTGCGCTCTGACGCGGACACGCGGTAAGGCTTCTGCCTTATGGGATGCGCGGACCCCGTGTCAATCCTGTGGCGCGCCCGCGTAGTTGGAACGCGAACTTTGTTAGCGTTCTGCGCGAAATCAAATAATGACACATGTTTGCTAAGGACGCTGACCAGGGCTTGACGCTTCTCTGAAGACAGTGACTTGTTGATCATTCTGAGAAAAGGCAACGAGTCTTCAGGGACACCAGGGCCAGCCCCGTGCTCTCGGGATTCATGTGACGTGTCATCAGTTAAAGCGCCTATGCTGAGTCTGGTGTCCACTTCAAAAGAGGCGAGTCGCATACCGCTGGGTAGCACAACAGACTGGGAGGCTAAATTTGACACCCACAATGTAGTCGTTCCGCAGGCCACAGAGAGGACGCATCGAGGTACGAGCACACTTTTCTTCACTGCCATCGAAGGCACAGGCTCAACAATTGCATCAAATGTATCGGCGTCGACACCGCAAGCAGCAACCCGAACTCTGGATACGGAACGTGCCGGTAAGACTGCATCTTCAATGACGGCGAGAGTGCATGAACAGGTAGCAGGTTGGTCGGCAAGCGAAGAGAGGAACAGCTCTTCGACTACGTCGGCCACGAACTGGCGACCGCGATCACTCACAATAACACGAGGGGGTCCATGACGGAGTATAACGGAGGATAGGAGGAAGCTCGAAACATCAAGAGCCGTGGCCGTTGGCATCGCTGCGGTTTCAGCATAGCGCGTCAGATGGTCGACGCAGACTATAATCCAACGGTTGTCGTTCGTTGAGCAGGGCCGAACAAAATTACACCGTCACTGAGCAAGAGTGTCTTGCCGTCGTCTTTGCAGTCCAGAAGTTCCGGCCATATCTCTACGGGCGTCGCTTCACAATCGTTACGGACCACCATTCACTATGTTGGTTGGTTGGTCTCCGCGACCCGTCTGGCCGCCTTGCTCGATGGGCGCTACGTTTACAGGAATTTGACTTTGCAGTCCGTTACAAGAGTGGCAGACATCATGCGGACGCTGATTGTCTTTCGAGGCTCCCTCTACCAACAAGTGAATGTGACGCCGACAATTTCGATGAGTTTCTGGCCGCCATCGACGACATTCTTTTTCCTGATCTGGCCACCTTCCGGGAAGAGCAGCGTGACGACCGCAGCCTGGATGCCCTCTTCGCCTCAGCTGCTCAGCCAACAGGCAACAATGGCTTTGTCATCCAAAGTGGCCTGCTCTACAAGAAGAATTATGCGGCTGATGGTGCCCGCCTCCTCTTAGTGGTCCCTAAAAATTTAAGAACCCACGTGCTCCGTGCTATGCACGACGACTCGACCGCTGGGCACCTGGGTTTCACCAGAACATACCACCGGATTCAGGGCCGATTCTACTGGACCAGTATGCGACGGGATATAGAGAAGTATGTGGCCAGTTGTAACAAGTGCCAGCAATTCAAGCGCCCTAATACTGCTCCGGTCGGACTCCTTCACCCTGTAGCGCCACCATCATCTCCTTTCGAAATGGTTGGAGTGGATCTTCTCGGCCCATTCCCGCGCTCAACAAACGACAACCGTTGGATTATAGTCTGCGTCGACCATCTGACGCGCTATGCTGAAACCGCAGCGATGCCAACGGCCACGGCTCTTGATGTTTCGAGCTTCCTCCTATCCTCCGTTATACTCCGTCATGGACCCCCTCGTGTTATTGTGAGTGATCGCGGTCGCCAGTTCGTGGCCGACGTAGTCGAAGAGCTGTTGCGTCTCTGTGCTTGCCAGTTTCGCCACGCGACCCCGTATCACCCACAGACAAATGGTCTCGTCGAGCGCACTAACAGAACTTTGACCAACATGCTTTCGATGTACGTGGATTCCAGGCACAAAAATTGGGATGACATCTTGCCTTTTATCACATACGCCTACAACACCGCAAAGCATGAAACTACAGGCTACAGCCCTTTCTATCTTCTTTATGTTAGACCACCCCGCAACTTCCTTGACACCATTCTACCTTTTACTCCTCATGGGGACTCTTCTATTGCCCAGACTCTCTGCCGCGCTGAGGAAGCACGCCGCATAGCTCAACTCCGTACGTTGGCATCCCAGGACCACTCCAAGATCCGCTACGATTCAAGACATAAGAATGTGTCATACGACAAAGGGGACATTGTATGGCTTTGGACACCACTTCGCAAGCGCGGCCTGTGCCAGAAGTTTCTGGCTCGTTACACCGGGCCTTTCGTCATCACCGATCGCCTAAGTGATGTAACCTACTCGATTGCTCGGCTCGTGTCCAATGGCTACCGGTCAAAGAAGACGCAGCTTGTTCATGTCGCTCGCCTGAAACGCTGTCATCCACGTGACTCCGAGTGGACGTAATAGTTACTCGCCCAGCGGGCTTCGTCTGTGAAGGGAGGAGTGTTACGCAAAAGCTACGGCAAGGACGGAGGAAGAGGAGAACGAAGTGCGCTTGTCTTGGTAGCGGCTCGGTGTCGGCGCGGCCCCTTATCATCAATTCATCTGTAAAATAAACGCACCCCATCGTAACAATATTATAGAAAACGTAAGGACTTGAATACCCTTCTCAGCGTTTCAGATGCATGAGCAACTACAAATGCCATGCCTAAAGTTCAAATTGAAACGTTAAATATTGTCCCTTTTCGCGGCGATCCCGCGAGCGCTGCCATGTTTGATCACGTGGTGACGCGTCCATTGCTTGTCTCAACTGCCTCCGTTGCCTCCTTGTTTACAATAGAAGTGTAGGATGCCGGCGCGGCTTAGAAAACCTCTGTTTTGGGAGGTATCGTAGACGGGGGCTCGGTGGACGACACGAAGCTTTGATCACAGCTTCAGAGAAGATGTGAAAGCGCTTTCGAAGCTCATTAAGTTTTGTCCTCACGGCGCGAGCAGCGTATATGGTGCTTGTTCTAAAAGCGGGGCTAAATGTGTATTTCAATCTATCCAAACATTCCGCTAATGAATTGAATCAGGGTTAGTGTGTTTTGCTCTTTGTACTTTATTTGGCAAATATTTTGAAGCCGCGGCTTGTCAGTTTCTGACACAGTGAAGTTCCTCGGTGCGGCCACTATCTGATTATTTTCTGCCTAATCGCTCGCGGGTGTACTCAATTCCGATAGATTTGTTCTTGCTGCGCACAAGGCTTGAAACGTAGCTGTTTTGTACATTGTAATACCTTGTAGCAAATATATATTACAGCTAGAAACTAGCTTACTCCTGTGGACCGTCACGAAACATTCAGCTTCGACAATTTATTCGTGCGCCATCGGCGTATTCAGTAATTTATTGTTCGTATACAGTGCGCATATATTCAAGTGTGCGCCCATTCACTTATTCTCGATACGTCGGCGATAGAGTGTGCGTAAGTTTTCCTGCCATTTGGGATAGCTTTGTACAGATAACATCCGCGAAACTTCTTATAACAGGAAGCGGCGCTACTCTGTCATTGTTTAACGAATGGTACTCACTCTTGCCGACGTTCTGGGGCTGAAGCGCTTTCTTTGAAGGTTAGCGATACAATGCTGGCGGATGAGCGAATTTCTGTATCCTCGAGGAACGCCGTACATCTCGAAGTGCTCGTAACACGTTCGGACAGTTGCAGCAGCGGTCCACAAACTCGGCACCACAGATTCATCCCATACCTTAACATGCCAGTCACTATTTTTGCAGCCAACTACTGCACACGTCTTCAAACCACATGATTCAATCTAGCATGATTGGAGCACAGTGTGTTAGCGAAAACTCAGTTGCACTTCCGACAGCTGATCGCACAGAAGCAAGGTAGAAGCGGCAATGGTTTCGTATTCGTGCGCGGTCGCTGAGGAGAAGTATGGCGCGCAGCCGTGAGCGCCATCTCGTTTCTCTAAAACAAACTGCTCCGCGAAAAGGGTCAATAAGGCCATGGCTGCAGGCTGTTTGAGTTCGTTAACCAGTGCATCCAGTCGAAAAACACGCAATCATGACGCCTCAAAATTGGCTTGCTCCCGGCGAAAGCGAAGCCTTCGAAGTTGTGACCACGTGTGAGCCCTCGCAGAGCCAACGATTATTGATACGGCTCGGCACAAGTCATGTGGTACTTTGTATAAAGTTGTCGCTCACATCAAGCTTCTTCGACGTAGCCTGCTTACTTGTAACGTGTGGCTGCTTGGATGTCACACTCCGGTTGGGAAGAACGCCAAGTCTTGGCGCGCAGTTGTGCAGTTTTGCCAACGGTCAAAGTCCGTCGGCAGGGCGATTATGTCGAAGCTGTTCACACATAGCGAACACGCGAAGAGGCACGCATAGTTCCGGGAACAAAGAAGGCTCACACGAATGACCGTCAACGGCGGCAGGGAAGCGATATCGCAACACAGCAGCTCGCGAAGACGGTGATAACTCGATAGCGAGAGCGCCAGATTGTTCCCATTATTCAGTTGAAGGGTAGTTGGGCTGACATTTGTCGTTCCCGGCACCGTCCTTCAAAAGCCGGATCAGTAGAGATAAGAAAATTTTTTAAAAAAATATTCGACAAGCAATTGCTGCCCACCGAATCTCCTAGAGGTGCAACAAATAAATAGTATTGACCTACCATGATGGTTGTAAACATCTTCACAACCTACAGCGCCGCAAGAGGGTGGCTGCTTGGGCTGGTTGGTGAAACATTCTTTATACAAGTAAAAATCATTTTTAATTGCACAAATTGTAGGAAGGAAGGAAGAAGGCGACAGGACAGTGCGGCGCACACTAACAACCAAGCTTATTGCTCGGATGGCAGTACAACGAATATAAGTACAACCGGAGGGAGGGGGGTGGGGGGAAATAAGGGGGAAAAGGAGGGGGTGAAATAAGTGAGTAGGCACAAGTAATTATTTAGGGCACATATTGCAATTTACGAATTGTAGCCGGTGAGCTTGCAAGGCGTATACAATTGAAATCAATTTCCAGAATCACGCCAGTTTGGAGATATGCGCCATCAAACTCGCCGTAATAATGCACTATTGTTCCACCTACTTTTTAAACAAAACGCTCTGTAATGCACTGAAGCACAAAAAAAGAAAACTGGAACCCCCATGTACTTTGTCTCCCACTTTAGGAAATTAAATCTCGAAACCGGTGTCGTCCTGGATGTTCATTTCAAGTGAATACATCTTGCAAAATTCACCGGCTGCCATTAGTTCATTGCAACATGTGCCTTAAAGTAATTCATTAAGAAGTTAATTAGTAAATATTCGTTAATTCGTTCAATATGTGTTTGCCTTTCTCGTGCTAGTAATATCTCCTTCTTCGAATAATCAAACTCAAGGACAAGAATTATGCTGTCTGCCACAAGCGATTTTTTCAATTTTCGGAAAGCTTAAGAATGATATCCCTGTATATGACAAGTTTAGGAAGGAAGAGCTGCTTTATTGGATATTGTGCGATGGATTTTATAAAAAGATATTGACATGAAGTTGCAGTGCTGATGAACTGGAGAACAGGCCTTTTTTTTTTTGCGTGCTATGAACATGGCTTATTGAAGTCGAAAATATTGCTCTTCTTAAAAAATTTTGGCAAATTAGTGAATTTTACTCAAATAAATTGAGGGTAACGCATGGGTTGATTTACACGCAAATTTTGAAGTGTGTGGGCTAAATAGGGATTAAGAACATTGATAAACTCTCATTTTTTGCTTTATTGGAGCCATTATATGAAAAGTTTACAAAGTGTCCTCGCTGCCTTGATAGAACCAAAAGCTGGCTTTTATTTGACGAGACTCGATGCCATGTTATTGGTGACACGTACCGAAAGTTTAAGGCCTGTAGGTGAATTATGTGCTTTGAAAATAATTACTGAATACTTCTCTTCCTATTGTCACGCGGAATACCAGGCGCATTTCCCAGTATGCCCGATAGGTCATACGCAAAAATACTTTGAGTACCCTTTTATTGCATGAAACGCTTGAAAAGTACACAAGATCAAGCTCAAATAATGACGTTGTAGGGTTTAAATGCATACTAGGGCACTGCACTATGTGTAACGTTTCCTGAGTCCTATAAGAACTGTACGTGTTACAAAGTTCATATTCGGTGGAAACTAATTGGTGGAAACGAATTGCACTTTACGTGCAATTCGTGGAGAAAGTTTAACGTTCCTGGCTCAATCATGATCTTCGCAAATATATGCTGCAAAATCCTTTTCGCATACGCTTTGTTTACGCGATTTTCGAATTTGAATATGCTGTAAAATTTAAGGCCCCGCGACACTAAAGAGAAAAATTATTTTTTCTGTATCAGTAGATTACCCTTCCACAATACCGAAAACGCCACTCTTACCGCGTGAAGCCGCTTGGAAAGCCAGAAAGAAACGAAAAACACAGAAGGCGAGTGGCGACGCCACCTTGAAGTTCCCGCACCAGTTCACCGTGACGTCATCGATTTTGCCAGAGTCTTCTAGGTCCCAGTTAATTCTTTAGCGGCAAAGATTGACTGCATTTGTGTTCTAAAGGAGCCCAACGGTGAATATGTCAAGTTTCGAAAACATTCACTGGGCCAACGTGGCCCAAAATACGAGAAATTACTTTTGAAGTCGTTACGTCAAATTGAAGTGCTGACGTTGGGGCTTACGCGCGAAATTCAAAAACATTAACTTTGAGCCTGATTCTCTCTTCTAATAATTGACCTATTGCAGTGTAATTAACGACATCAGAGTTTTCGAATAATACTTTATCAGTCAAAGTTGATTTATTGTTTTGATTTAGTGTCCCTTTAAAGAAATAAAGAAATGCTGGCTCTCCCGTAATCGAGAGTAGATGTAAGCATGAAATGGGTACCGGCAAAGCAGATTGGTGCCGCGAAGCAGGCCTGAAAGCTTACTGAGCCGAAGTGAACCTGTTTTGAACTGAACCTCGTTGCAAATCTTGTCTCGGCCAAACAACCATCCGCGGCGCGCCGGACGCTGCCGCCCTGATGATGATGATTTATTGGCATCCCCTTTGAAACGGGGCGGCGACAAATAGTCACCTAGCCTGCTTGATTTAATCAGGTATACTATACATGTTCTTTATCTAGCATTTTTTATACCTCATTATTCTTTTTCTTTTTCAAAAATTTACCTTGTAGCGCTACCTATGATTTTAGGAGATCAGGTCGTATCCATCCTTTCCCTGCTTTTTTTCCACCAGTACTCTAATCGTCTCTTGCTTATCTCTTCGGCTGATCTGTTGATATTTCCTCCACCTTTAAAACGAAGCGCTTCTGGGAGTTGCACGTTACCTACGGTGCTCGCTGGGTGGATCCCGTCGCATTCCATTAGGATGTTCTGAGTGGTCTCTGGATCTTTACTGCATTATACACATGCCTCATCTAGTTCCGAATATTTGCTCCCGTATGTTTTGGTCCTTAGGCAACCGGCTCGAGCCTCAAATAACAAGGCACTGCCCTTTCTGTTATCGTACAGATTTTCCCTTCTAATTTCTTTCTTCTCATTCTTGTAAATCTCCATTGTCCTTTTTGTTTCCATTCTTTGCATCCAATTCACGGTCTCTATTTCTCTCACTTTCTTTCTGATGACTCCTGGTTGTCTATTTACAGTTTCGATTATCCTATACTTGGTTGCCAACTTCCTTGACCTCTTCCTCCATTCTGTATCCACGCTTTTCATGTAGAGATATTTGTGCACTTTAGCCGCCCATTTATTTTCATCCAGGTTCCTGAGCCTTTCTTCAAAACTAATTTTACTCTGTGCTTCTCTGACTTCAAAAGAGGCCCAACCCATGTCACCATGCACTGCCTCATTTGTGGTATTACCGTGGCCTCCCAAAGCCAACCGGCCTGCTGATCTTTGGTTAACTTCCAATCCCGACAAGATATCCGATTTTAAGCCTACAATGGCATTAGCGAATGTTAGCGCTGGCACCATTATTCCTTTCCAGATTCCACGCACCACCTCATACTTATTGTGGCCCCACAGTGATCCGTGTTTCATTATTGCTGTATTCTGCTTCCCCTTTATTTTCAGATTATCTTGGTGGTTGCTTGAGTAATTCTTTCCTTCGTTTATGTGTACGCCGAGGTACTTATATTGCTTCACTATGGGTATTACTTGCTGTTGAATTGACACCACGAAGTTACTCGTCTCTTCAATAAAGATCATAATTCCTGATTTCTCTGTGCTAAACTTCAGGCCTAGATTTGTCGCTGCATTCCCACAGATATTCGCAAGTATCTGTAAATCTTTTTATTGTCCGCTAGTAGCATAGTGTCGTCTGCGTACATCAGTCCAGGGATCTTCTGTTGCACGATTTGTCCTTTACGCATGGACGATAAATCAAAACCTAATTCGCTGTTTTCCAGTCGTCTTTCTGTACCCTTAACGTAAAGCGTGAACAACAATGGTGACAGAGGGCATCTTTGCTTCAATCCTTGCTGAATTCCCACCATTTCATTACCTTTCCGACCTTCCCATACCACTTGTACTTGATTGTCTCTATATATCTCCCTCAGCAGCTCCACGAAATCGTCATCTATGCCTTCGTGCTGAAGAATATCCCATAAATATTCCCTGTCTACGTTGTCATAAGCTCCTTTAATATCTAGAAATGCTATCGATAAAGATCTTTTCTGAGCTACTGAAATCTCTATGCACTGAGTTAGTACAAACATATTATCCTCCAAGCTTCTGCCTGGCCTGAACCCATTCTGTAATTCCCCCAATACATCGTTTTTCTCCACCCACTTCGACAGTTCTAATTTTATGGCTTGCATTGCCATTCTATATATCACCGACGTTACTGTAACCGGCCTGTATGAGCTCGTCTTATCCTTATCTCCTTTGCCTTTGTAGATGAAATTCATCTTGCTTTCACGGCATCCAACGGGAGAGATGTAGTAGCGGCATCCCTCTCGGCGGGCGGGTCGCAATCCCCTGCGGGCCGCTCAGCGTCCCGAATTAAAGAGTCTCCATCAGCCGAAAAGGCAGAATCGGTCGAACCGTCCAAGCGAGTCGTCCTGACGCCATCAGGGGAGTCACGCCCGGACGGTCGGACGTCATGAGGGGCCTTCGGCTTACGCATGGCAGCGCGCTATAACAGCGGCCATGGCCATCAGATGAGTGCCGGCCGGCGGCAAGCTGAGGATGAAAATAACGAAAACCGCGAAAAAAACCCCCAGTTTCGCGTCGAATCGAGCCCTGACAAGTTAAAATAAATTACTCCATCTCCCGCTAAAGGGAACCATGTGTGGATGCGAAGCAGCGGGGAGATGGTTAGCTTGAGCGGGAGATGGTTTCGCGGCAGCGGCCCGAGCGCTCATCGCGGCGCTGCACAGGAGAGAATGAGGCGCGCGCGCCCCGTCATTTTCATACCACGGAACTACCGTGGCGCCCCCAGCGGAGTATGCAGCTGTTGCACCACCTGTCGTGCGCGCCGCTCCAGATTCCTAGAGGAGAGAAAGGGGGAGCGTAGGAGAGGAGAGAGGGGGGAAGGAACGCGCATGCGCTGTGGGGGTGTGGCACGCGGGCGCCGCTCCGTAGAGGATTCCTAGAGGAGAGAAAGGGGAGAGCGTAGGAGAGGAGACAGAGGGGGAGGGGATGGATGGAAACATTTATTGAGCGATGGTGAAATTCGCGGTGAGTCTTCGAAGATCGCAGGCTCTTGGTCTTGCGGTGGGGGGGGGGCTCAGTCCAGCGCTCCGCTCGCCGTCGCCGCACTGCGTGCCCTGTCAATCAGGCTAAGCTGATCGTCCAAGGCCTCGCTGGCCAGCAGCGACTCCCACCACTCCGCGCTCGGGTGTTGGATGGGGCGTAAGGCAGTGATTGCACGACACGCCCATGTAATGTGGAATAGAGTGGCTTTCTCGGAACACCACGGGCAGCGTGAAGGGTATGCCGTGGGGTGGATTTTGCTGAGGAGGTGAAGGTTGGGGTAGGTGCCTGCCTGGATAAGTCTCCAGCTGGTAGCCTCCTCTTTGGTGAGTGAGCGATGGGGGAGGGGGGAGAGTATTTTCTTCAGGTACCCTTATAATAATTTAGAATGGACGAATAGTCACACGGTACTGGAACGGGTGCCTCAGGGGCAGGGTAATCGTGTGCTCGGCTTGTATACCCTCGAGCGACCCTGTCCGCCGCCTGGTTTCCCTCCAGCCACGCGTGGCCAAGTGTCCACATGATCTTATGCCTGATTGGAGTTGTTCGAATGTGCAGCTGTTCGCCAGCGTCATGTGCACTTAGGAGGATATTGAGCGCAGGTTGACAAACGCGTCCTTTCAGGTAGTTGCGGCAGGCGGCCTGGCATTCCGTGAGAACGTGAAACGACCGTCCTAGCTTGTTGCCGTGAGCGATGGCAAGTGCGATGGCAACTTCTTCAGCCTCCGTGATGTTCTGGCAGTGCAGAGAGGCACTGGCTAGCTCCCTGTGGTGGTGGTCGAGCGCGACCGCCACTGCTCGAGTGCGGGTGGTGCCATACAGTGCTGCGTCGGTGTAGCAAGTGGTGGTGTTCTCACCGTACGTGAGAGCTAAGGCCTCAACTCGTGCTTCCCGTCGGCCCTGGTGCAGTAGGGGGTCCATGTTGCGGGGGATATGCGCAACAGTGAGTGTTGAGCGGACATGATCTGGGACTAGGTGTAGTCGGGCTGTCTCCCGGAGCGTACCAGTGTGTCCGAGGAGCTGCAGGAGGGCGCGGCCTGTGGGTGTGAGCGTTAAGCGATGGAGCTGAATTGGCCATTTGTGCTTCGATCGCATAGCTCCGTGAAGGTGTTATGTACCCCCATGGCAAAGAGTTTGCTCGTTGGGGCACCAGGGGAGATCTTTAAGGCCACCCGATAGGCCAGCCGCATCATGGCGTCAATTTGGTCGCATTCTTGCTGATTTATGTGATCGTAGGGGAGGCCGTAGACGATTCGACTCATTATCAGACTTCTAACGAGCTTGAGAGTGTCTTCTTCCCGCATGCCATGGCGGCGGGTGGTGACACGGGCAATCATGGGGGCCACTTGTAGCGTTGTGTTGCGCAAGAGTGTGAGGGTATGTGTGGCGCGACGGTTGGATTGCAGCCACGCACCTAGCACTCTGATGATGGAGCGTTCGCGGACGACTTTTCCAGCGAGGAGGACCCGGATGGGGTTTTCCTGGGCAGTCTGGCGCGGCTGGGTTGTGGAGTGGCGAACTCGGAGCAGCTCTGATTTTTCGGTGGAGCAGGCGAGCCCGCGGGCATGGACATATTGCTCGACACAAGTGGCGGGGACGCGCGTGCGCTATGGGGGTGTGGCAAACGGGCGCCGCTCCGTACTGCTCAGGTGTCTCCTCAGCACCCCACACGAATTAACCACCGTACAGGATTCCTAGAGGAGAGAAAGGGGGAGCGTATGAGAGGAGAGAGGGGGGGAGGAAACGCACATACGCTGTGGGGGTGTGGGGCGCGGGAGGGACGGACAGAGCCGCCGGCAAGAAATGCTTCGCATTTAAAACTCCGATACAAAATTCCGACGAAGGCCGAATAGAAAAAACCTCACCTTTTGGAAGAAAAATCAGGACCGGATGCAGCCGCCGAACCACAGCACGAGCGATCGTCCGAGAGGCGCGAAAAGAAATTATCATCATCATAAGTAATAAGATGAAAAGTTCGCCCGCACTTCCGGGAAATGCTGGGCTACGATCGCCCAGCTTCGCTGTTTCAAGCAATGCGCGGCCGAGTGCAAGGTTAAGCGGTTTTTTAATATAATTACGCATTTTGTGCCGCAGCTAAACGTCGCCTCCCCTCCCTCCCGTCCCCCCACGGCCACTCGCGCGACGCAAGAAGTCGCGTTTGCTCTCTCTCTCTCTCTATATATATATATATATATATATATATATATATATATATATATATACATATATATGGTGATTGTAAAGGAGGAAAGAAACGCTTAATTCTGCCGCCCTTCAGGGAGCACGGCGCAGAACCCACGTTTGCTCTCCGCCGTGCGTTCGCTCCCCGTGAACGCGCGCGTCCCTCGCGCGCGTTCCATCGCACATACAGCATACGGCGCGTGGCGATGATTTAATCGCCGTTGACGTCATAGGGAAACTCACGGCGACGGCAGAAATCCGCTTTGAGTGTCCATATAATTGCTATCGCATAAAACGTTGCGAGGCGAGGTGGTAAAGACTTCCGACGCTGCTCGACGAGTGTCCCGTTCTGATCTCGTCGAAAACCTCCGAGCCGCCCCCAGAGGCACCGGCAAGTCACCAACGCCGCACGCGTTCGGTGCGAACGCGGGCAAAACGCCGACGGCGTCGACAACAGTTCCGCGCGTTGCTGGTACTGCTACATGTCCAAGTTTATACAGCTGATAAAACTACTATCCTTACTACGTATAGCTCTCTACTAATTTGCTATCGCAATTGATGCTTCGCCTTTCGGGTGAAACTGCGACTTTTTTTATGGCAGCAGTGAGGAACACGATGAACGCGGCTCGAGACAAAATCTTGACAATCATTTTATATTCGACCCACTAGCCAGCGACGACGACGAGGCCAATGCCATGCCGAAGGACGTCAATGAAGTTCAACGGAGGACTAACGTTGACTGGTAAGCGGCGATGATTGAGGTTTTCGAAGATGGAGTGTTGTAATTGTCCACTCAGATAGCGTATTGCTCATGGCAGCTAGGGTTTCCATTATATATACTGTATTTTGCCTTTTGTCTCGTTGCGCTGTGAGCGTCTGGCGCCCGCTCTCCTGAGTATTACTGCTATCCGCTTTTACACTTACCTTGTACTTATGCTGCCAAAGCTTGTAACCAACATATTGTTTTCGGCGGTCGTGAGCGATCTCAGTGATACAATCTTGCGGCAATATTTACCTGCGATCGGCATACACATGCAGGTGACAGGTAGCGCGCGCGCGTTGTTCTAAGTTTTATTGCGATAGCAATTATATGGACACTTCAACCGGATTTCTGCCATCGTCGTCGACGTGAGGTTCCGTATAGACTCCAAGGGCGATAATCTCGTCGCCGCGCGCCGTATGCGCGAGTGAAAGAGCACGGGGGCCGCGCTATCACAGCGAACGCACGGCGGAAAGCAAAGGCGACCGTCGCGCGAAAGGCCGTGGGGGTATGCCAGGGAGGGAGGCGGGGCGACGCTGTGCTACGGCACCAAATACGTATCTTGCAACCGGGCGCAAGGACAACGCAATCTCCCACGCGAAAGCAAGAAAGCAGGAAGGCAGCGCGGGAGGGAGGGGGGGGGGGGGCAACTTCTACTCTGCCAACAACTACGCTTGTACTGGCTGTGGTGGCGGTCGCTCGCACCGTCTCTTATCTCCACACGGCTCTGACCTTTGTATGTGCTGTGTATTCGCCGCTCAGTTTCCGTTGAAGCGATAGACCGCACGAACCTTCGCCCGCTGCAGCGGCTGCGCTTGCTGCCCGTGCTTTTGACAGTCGTTGTCTGCGGTCATTCATGTTTGCTTGTGCGCGATGACACCACGCTTGTCAATGTGTCCAAGTTTATGCAGCCAATAAAACTACTATCCCTACTCCGAATAGCTCTCTGCTAATTTGCTATCGCAATTCATGCTTCACCTTTCGGGCGAAACTACGACATGTTTTTGTCTGTGTGACATGTGGTAGAGTATCAGATACAATGAAATGTATAATCATTGCAGGTGCACGTGTGGTCGTTGTCGGCCTATGGAGACAGAGCACGAATCGGTGTGCTGCCGTAAAGTGGCGAAGGTGGTCGCCCATGTGACCAGAGGGGGCCAAGTGCGTTACAAACCACCCCGGTTTTGAACCGGTATGCCTGAACTTGCATACCCTGGCGGTGGCGTATTACGCGCTGAGGGAAGAGAGGCCTTCGCTTGTCGATGCACCCGATATCCACGCGTATGTACGAGGACTCATTTACGGTCAGGGGCTTGTGTGAAATGCGACGTGTGGCATGAGCTATGTGATGGGCGCGTACCGAGTTTTCCATGAGCGCTCTAGAAATACCACATCAGTTTGCTTTTGCGACTGTACAGGGTGGATTTACTTTTTATTTTTACGTAATCCAGAACGCTTTACGCTGGCATAAGATTTTTATATACGTGCTATCTACAGCGCTCGCTATAGGTTAAAAGCACGATTCACCAGATGCATGTCAAGTCGAATCAGGTATACATTGTCATTTTTACATTAGGCGTTGGCAAGAAATACGGTATACAGAGATCATTTTCTCTTATCTAGTGGAAGAAATCCTGTGATTATCCCACCCAGAAATAGTAGTGGCTGTTGGCATGTGTCATTGGGAGATGAGCCGATTTGCAAATGCTTGCCGATTCATTCATTTTCATTTCTTTAGCAGGTACAGATACATTGCATAGCGGCAGTTTGTGCGGCAGATATGGGTCTGGCTCGGCCGGAACAATTGAAAGGTGCTGCCAAGCAGCCGTAGTTAGCGAAATAAGGAATGCCTTTCCTTCAGCTCGCTATGCTGGATTTAAGTATCCTGAGTAGTGAAATGACTGCCGTCAAGCAAATAAAGGTCATAACAAAACTAGTGCTTTATTCCATATTTATATGCACAACAATCAACAACAACTCAGTTTGCAAACTAAACCAAAAAAAAAACAAGGTAACCAAAAGAAGCGCTTGAGAAAGGTGTAGGAACCGTAACCATTTGGGCAAGTTGTTTACACATTTTACACCAAATGTTGCAAAGGCGGTTGGAATATTGACCATGACTAACACATCCATGCTTTCCTATAAGCCACAGGGATAAAGAAAAATGAGGTGTGTTCGAGGTTGACTGCTGTACGACAGACATGCATTTTTTTCAAAAGAAGTCGTCGAATAATCTCGGGCGTTCAGTGACACTGCGGTGATTGAATGCTTTGGGAGGCATCCGTTACAGCAGTTGGAGAACTAGTTGTCACACCCTGCTGTGGTTTGGTACACAGGCAGGATGATAAGGTCTTGAAGGCAGCAATACTTGTAGCCAGGTACGTTGTACACTTCCAGGTTTCTGATAAAACAGTTGCAATTCACCTACACTACGTTGGAAAGATGTTCAAGTTCGGACAGAGTTTATCCCACACACTGCCAAACATAACAAGCAATAATGGGTGATGACAACTTGTTCGCCATTGCTCTTGGTGCATTGCAATTGATTTGCTGCTCACAAATAACAAGAAATAGGTCCCATACGGCACTTCCAAGCATGCCGAACATTGAATGCCCCACTAGACACTACGCCACATGTCAGTATACTGCTTCTACACTCAAGCAACAGTTCCATTTTTCTTCACTACTGGTCCAACTGTGAGGATGCAACACAAGTTTTGGGTAGCCATTATTCCAACACACACCCCAACTGCTTTCAAGGCATATCTGGCAGTTATTTCCACAGAATGCTGACTTTTTGAATCACATAGCAAGAATTTTTCTGGTCACCTTGTAGAACAAAAAAGAGGGCACTGACATAACAGTTGCTTGAAGCTCAAAGCGTGGCGTGAAGTGGAACCAGTCTTCTGATACAAAGTAGCAATAATGGGCATCTCAAACAACACTCTAGCAAAAAGCAGGACTAAATGTAACGCATGTTTTTTACGTAACATATGGCCATGAGTTAGCATAAGAAAAGAAGCAGAAAAGCAACTGAATGAGCCGTTCTTGGGATCTCAATCTTTTTACAGCAACAGGAACATTTTCAGCAAAGTTCTGTAACCATGAATATAAAAATAAACTTATGACAATGATGAAGTCACAGTGACTATTCTTTGGGACCGTCGCCTCAATGATATACTTCATTTCTTTCTCTACAGAAGACAGCAGCAGTGAATACTAGCAGTTATTGTCACATCACAAACTAAAAAAAGCCTGAACATCTCTCGACAGTTGTTTTGGAGCACGACAAGACGTGGCCACACTCAGCCCATTGCATACTACGCATTATCACACTGCTGCTGGTTAGGGTACTGGACCATCTGTTCTACTACCCTGAAATGGCACTCGGAGATTTCCACCTCATCAGACCACTAAACCTACACAAGCACCTTGGTGATAGTATATTCTCGAAAGGTTTTTTTTTTTTGTGTGCCTACATCACTTCATATACCCTAGAAAAAATTGGGAATGAAGCTGATCATGCTAAAAAATAGGCATACTACTCACAATTAATATGTCTGCCTGTAACGTCACAGCAAGGTGATTCACAGAAAAATTTCTAGCAGTCTCTGAGCAGATTGAACATAAAGCACAGCTGTAAAATGATGACTGCACAGGCCTTAACAAGTTATGTTTCATGCAAATACACATTTGTAACAAAAAACTAATTTTGGAGAGTTGTATCGTGATTGTTCTAACAATGCACAATGTGGAGAAAGCAAAGCAAATAGAGGGACAATGCATGTGAGATGTTTCATTCAACACAACCTTGCATGCAGCCTCTGTGGAATCAAACAAAACCTGAGAAAGCAAAATATGGCACAAAAGTCAGAGCACAAACAGATGAGGCACCATTTCTTATGAAAAAAAATGCAGTTGCAACAAAAATGAACCCTTTGGTAGCTAGTCCATTGTCATGGTAGCAACCATAGCATCCTATATTTTCCTATCTCTGTCAATGGCACCAGGATCAAAGTATGACAACCGTTACGCCTAGTTCTCGCATTTGCATCCTAGACCACCTGCTCTGCATGTTGCGCTCGATTCTGTGCGGAAATCCAAGCTTTTTCGTGGCTTGAATAACATTAAGTTACCAGAAAATGGAAATACATAAAGATCCACATAAATAGAAAAAAAATTCCTTTTTGCCCAGTGGCAGTTTGAAAAATAAAATAAATGATAGAGTGGAATGTGCATATCAGAACCTTGCAAAGTGAACACAGGTATGGGCAGGCCATAACTTATCGTCCTGTGGTCGGAGGAATGTGGTCCAGCCAGTTATTTCAGAGAACTGGCTCAATGACGTGCACAACTTCCCATTTACTTTTCTCACCATTTTAGTGGCTGTTTCCGGATACCTGGTCCCAGAAGTAAACCAGTCGAGGGAGAAAATTCTGGCTGTTGTTCTGCAGCCACCTAAATGAGAGCGGCCCTCACACGTTCATGCCGGATATTGACCAAATAAATCTGGTCTGGTTAACTGACCTCAGTCGTGCTTACCACCTTTCTAAAAATAATCATCTCAGCCACTGAACACTCCTACATCTCGCGCTTTCGCAAGGCTAGGCAACATCACTGCTTTCTTGATTAGCCGCCTTATCCAATGGCGCAGCACCTCTTGACATAGCTGTACCACTGCCCTCCATCCTCGGTGCGAGTATGAATGCTTGTTCCTAAGATATCATTATAGGAGTGGAAAAACAACACCACTTACAATGCTACAATAACAGACCAGTGCCATTGTAAGATTGTCAATGGCCATCCATAATTATTCGATTTCTGAAGCTGCCACTACAATACACACGAGTCATTTATAGCCACATTGTGAGCCCATGGACAGAACATGAATAATTAGAGGTGAAGTGACAAAAAAATGCATTTTTAACCATTCAAGCTTTCTCATTCAGGACACCTTGTACTGCCAGAACAACAACATTGAAATTATGCCAGCGGAAAGGAGAAATTTCGTGTAATGCCTCAAGGAAGCAGTAAAAAACTGTGTATTAATGTAACTGTTACAAAAGTGCGAGATACGGAACGGTTTGTTGCTTCAACAACACCAAACAGTTATTGCTCAGCTTCTCCTTCCATGTTCACAAACTGTACAATGCAGGTGACAGATAAAAACGACATGAGGACATAATTCATGATTCCTTTACCCCAAAGGTGCTCAAGCAGTGAGCAATAGGAATCGAATTATATATTGTAACGTAGGCTTAAGACGGAGGCTTGCAAAATAGATGCGTCCCTTTAATGGCGGGCCAGAAGAAGAGCGCGCAGCATACGTACGTCAGTGATGCTACTGCGGACTTATGATTTGGAGCAATTTTTGGAGCATCAGAAATTTCATTTTGGAGCACTTTGGAGCAGGCAATTTGGCATTTTGGAGCAGCTTGGAGCAGCTGATTTTTCACATCCTGAAGTATTTCGAAAAAGCCAGTTGCAATTTACATTCAATTACCTGAATAATTCTTATGTTCTCACGAGAAGCTTTGTAAACATTTCCATCTATTGCAGATCTCGTGGGAAAAAAATGCACTTGTGTGCATGCGACACACACAGACACAAATTGATATCATTTCGTATATTGCTAGTTTTCCCAGATGTCATCGGTAATATCCAGAAACAGAAATGATGGACACATTGGCGGCACGCAGTTATTATAACCACGTCATGCTGCGCTTCAAACAAGCTACTAGCTGCGTTTCCGGAGTAGATAACGTCCGCCGATGAATCGCCAATTAACCTTGAAGTTGCGAGCCTCGGCAGAAACCGCACTTTGCCGTCGAGCCGCCTTGCAAGGCAGACGCCGCGTCGGCGCCATGCGTGGCACTGCTAAAGTCACTGGAACCTGAAACTTTGAAAGTACCGCAACCGCCGGAGCGAGCGCAAGCAACACTGCGCGGAAAAGACGAGCAGCTCTTTCTCGGGTTTTCTAGGCTTGCTACAGTGAAGAACAGCACGATGGCTGCCGCAGTGGGCCCTGTGAAATCCACAAACAAAACCGCATTTCGTTTAGCTAGATTACGATGTAAATTACAAGTACAGTAGCCGACCGATTTTTCGGACTCCAAAAATTCGTACTTGTTCGATATTCCGGACTTCATAGATGTACCGGTAGGATTCCCATAGAGCTAATGCATTTCGCGAGCGATTTTTCGGACGAATCTAGGAGCCAATGTTCGATTTTCCGGACTAAATCGCTCGCTCCGAGCCACGCTACCCGATCTTGGAGGCCGCCATGTTGGATTTTCCGCTGGCATGGCTTCCAGTGCCCCCCTGTACAGCCTTCAAGATCAGTACACGCACGCTATCCTCTCTCTCGTCTCCGAGGCCATGCCCGCTCTTCCTTGGCCGACAAAACGTTCTAAAAAGCTGCACTTGCTTTTTTTTTTTGTTAGGTCCGTACGCTGTGTGCGGGTGAAAGCTTGCGAGGGTCAGCCAGCAACCGCAATTTATTCTCACGCACGCGAGAGAGGAAGGCGCCCGGAGGCGCGCGCGGACTTCGTTCGCTCGCGGGGCACGGGGAGAAGGCGGCGGAGACGGTGGGCAGTTGCATTCTGCTCTCGCGGCTGCCGACGGAGCTGCCGCGCAGGCACCGTATCTTGAAAGCGATCTGCTATGTGGCCGAAGTGTGCGCCCGCGGTCTGCGATGGGTACAAAGGGTGTGCGCCGAGTGCCACTAGCTTCGCATGCGCCGTTTTTTTTTTCTTTTTTTTTCTATGTTCGCTTTGAAGTGAGAGAATAGACAGCGCGAAGGTCAATATACCCGCGGTCATCGAGCGAGATGTGTTCATGTAACCTGTGCGCACGTGACACCGTGCTTATTTAGTTAGTAAGCGCATATTTACAACTTTATACGGCTGATAAAACTAACATCCTTACTTCGTATCGCTGTCTATTAATTGGCTATCGCAATCAATGCTCCGCCTTTTGGGCGAAAGTGCGACATTTTTCTTAAGTCGCTCTAAGCCTCATAATTTTTTTCTATTGGGGGGGGGGGGAGGGGCGAGTTTTTTGGACTGTTCGGTTTTGCGGACTGCTCGATTTTTCAGTCCCCGCGAAGTCCGGAAAATCGGTCGGCTACTGCACTCGGAAAGTGAAGCATTCAACTGTGCGCCACCCGTTCTAAATGCAAAGCTATCCCGATGCTCGTGTGTCACACAAGATATTTTTTTTTCGAATGACTAGGTATCAAGCGCTGCCACAAAATCGTTTATATGCGTGGATATTCTTTCTAACGTGGCTACTGATTTAACCGCGCACGAAATGTTTCATACAGATCTATTTCTACGAAAATAAACGGTCCCTGACTGCACTACAAGAAAAGGGATGCTAAAACAGAATTAACCAGGTCATGTTCGTGTTGTTTTAAACAACACACGAGAAAATCTATATTTTAATTTTCAACATTGACAGGTCGATCGATCTTTATTGCAGTGGTTTTCTCACTACACTTTGTTATTTTTGACACATTCGCCCGTATTCCGTCGCTCTTCGAGCCACATTTTGCTCGGTTCTGCATATTTCTGAGCATCTCCTCGCTTTGTTTACTCAAGGCAAACCGCAGTCTTCAAAGCAAATGCGCGAAGAAGCTTTTCCATCACATTATGGCATTTAGGGAGTTCGATGAAATACCGCAAGGAGCTTCTCAGCTTTGCGATATCAACAAGTTCACCAAGTGGGAGTGAACTTGTCGCTCTTTATCCGGTGCAGCCAGAGATAGCAGGGCGTTTGCTGTCGCTCTTTCCGCTTAACTGGTATCGCGAAAAGCGCTTTCCCGGACTCCCGGCGGTTGCTGCACCCGAACGTGCAGCACCCGGGCATTTCCTTTCGTTTTGTTTTAAGTCTACGAAAGTTACATATACACTAAATTATACAAAATGCAAAATCTGACCTCGTTGATGACTCGTACGCGCGGCGTGTGCGAGCGATGTCTGTCTGCTTATCTCCTCCGGCGCGGCTTAGATGCGCCATCTATAGTGGAAAGTGATCACCTGATGGCAACTGACCAATCGGCGGCGCGGCGGCTAAGAGAAAAGGGCTGCGGTACTTTCCAGGTTCCAGTGACCTTAATTGGGACGTACGTGCTAGAGCTTTCTTGTCTCCTGTTTGCAGCTAAGGTTGCAACTAAGGCTCGCCCTATCGTCATGTTGAACGTTTGAATTCCCCGGTGGTGCAATTGGCGATAGACGTCGTCAAAGCCGAGACTGTTTGGTGCAGTTAGGCGCAATTTTCGTCGATTGTATCAGGATGGCGCAGTAAATCCCAATTGGCGCACTTTGGCGCAGTTGGCGCAGGAGTGGAATCACTGATACGTGCTTCGTCTTACATGGCGCCAACCTTTGCCCACACCGTTCCGCGGTGCGGAAGCCCCACATCACTGTGTTAATACTTTTGTGTACTGACCTTTGAAATGTTAGTCTGTCTTGATATAAGCATTTGAATGATAATAATGACTTCATTATGGCTGCAATCACGCGCTGCATTAGTCCCTCTTAAACAGCATAGAGGCATTGCGTAATCAAGGAGTACAGGAGGCATACATGAATATCTTAGCAAACATCTACAAGGATTCCACAGCTACCTTGATTCTCCACAAGAAAAGTAGAAAGTTACCTATCAAGAAAGGGGTCCAGGCAAGGAGACACAATCTCTCCAATGCTATTCACTGCATGCTTAGAAGTATTCAAGCTCTTAGACTGGGAAGGCTTAGGAGTGAGGATTAACGGCGAATATCTCAGCAACCTTCGGTTTGCAGATGACATTGTCCTATTCAGCAACAATGGAGACGAATTACAACAAATGATTGAGGACCTTAATCGAGAAAGTGTAAGAATTGGGTTGAAGATGAATATGCAGAAGACAAAGATAATGTTCAATAGCCTGGCAAGGGAACAAGAATTCAAAATCGCCAATCAGCCTCTAGAGTCTGTAAAGGAGTACGTTTATCTAGGTCAATTACTCACAGGGGACCCTGATCACGAGAAAGAAATTTACAGAAGAATAAAATTGGGTTGGAGTGCATACGGCAGGCATTACCAAATCCTGACTGGGAGCTTACCAATGTCGTTGAAAAGAAAAGTGTATAATCATTGCATTCTACCGGTGCTAACATATGGGGCAGAAACTTGGAGGTTAACAAAGAAGCTCGAGAACAAGTTAAGGACCACACAAAGAGCGATGGAACGAAAAATCTTAGGACTAACGTTAAGGGACAGGAAGAGAGCGGTGTGGATCAGAGAACAAACGGGGATAGCCAATATTCTAGTTGAAATTAAGCAGAAGAAATGGAGCTGGGCAGGCCATGTAATGCGTAGGATGGATAACCGGTGGACCATTAGGGTTACAGATTGGATCCAAGAGAAGGGAAGCGCAGTCAAGGTCGGCAGAAAACCAGATGGGATGATCAGGGGCGGATCCAGGTTTTTTCTGAGGGGGGGGGGTCAGCTTCTGTCAATCATCATGATGATGATAGTAGCCTTTCTTATTTACTGAAATTCACCGTTTCTGCTCACGATAAACCCGCGTTTTGTACGTCTAGAGCAACACCTGTAGCCCACCGTGGTGGCTCAGTCAGCTCAGGCGTTGCGCTGCCGAGCACGAGATCGGGGGATCGAATGCCAGCCGCGGCGGCCGCATTTCGATGGAAGTGAAATACAAAAAGGCCCGTGTGCTTGCGTTGTAGTGCACGTTAAAGAACCCCAGGTGGTCAAAATTATTCCGGAGCCTTCCACTACGGTGTGCCTCATAATCAGAACTGGTTTTAGCACGTAAAACCCCAAAAAGAGGACGAAGACCTGTAGCTAAGCCAGATATTGGTTTCTCCGAGCTTATAGGAAAAGGACGTTACCCAATACAGCCATGTGCTTGGCGGCTGTGTCTCATAATACAGGGTGTTCAAAGGTAAGCTTTACGCTTTTCTTAAAATTAGGCACGGGGAGGCATGCTAAAACCACTTTTGCAAATAAGTTATGTAGCCAGGGGGGCACAAAGTGAGATGATAATAATCACTGTGAGCAGCCCCATTAACTAAAATTTAACAATTATTTTTTGTTAACTGCAATAAGTGGGTATGTTTGCATTGAAAACTTAGAGGCAGTCGTGTTTCTTACTGCAGTCAATAAAAAGTTAATTATTCAATTTTAGTCAATTCGGCTGCTGACAGCGATAATTATCATCTCACTTTGTGTCCCCCTGGCCACATAACTTATTTGCGCAGGTGGTCTCCACGTGCCTCCCAGTGCCTAATCTTAAGAAAACCATGATGCTTAATTTTGAACACCCGGTATATATCTGGCCTGTATTGTTTCTTAAAATAAAATTTGGGATGATCTGTTGCAGGTTCGTTATACATGCGTAAGCACGGGTCCGTCTTTGGAGTTCTGTTGGGACACCTTGTGTTCCTTAAGGAGATTCTTGGTGTTCGGCTGAGACACCTTCGTTTGCTTTGGAGCTCCAACGCGGCAACCACTACGCTGGTTGTTTACGATATGCGAATCACCGCGTATGAAGACTCACGATGCCACCTACAAGAAGAACGATGTGGTGTAGTAGCCGAGAGCGCGAGCCAGCGTCCATGTTTTGTTTCCCACTCGAAGCCATCCTTTTACACAAGGCGCTCATCTGCTCCCGTTTCTCTAACCACGCGACGCCATCCTTGGCCCGCGCTGGCGTTGACCGCGGACGTCACGCTCCCTCACTTCGCAGCCCCTGCTCGAGACTTCGCCCCGCTCCGCGAGAACGCCCACTCAGATAAAGAGATCCAGAGGCTTTGACCCTACTATGCTTAATGCACAGCAATAAAACTGCGAAGTTACAATGAAAAGCTTGTTGCGTACGAACAGTACTGTGCTCGTACTGGATATTGTCAACGTGTAACTGCGATCACAATGAGTGCTACAGTTAAAAAAAGTTGCCCATGCGTAGTTCTTAGTTTAGCTGTAAGTTGTTATTATTTATACAAGGTTTGTCCGAAAAGTAATGTCGCTGAGTCGATTAAAAAGAAATTTTTGATCAGATCGGTACAACACAATAAAATGTTTCAAAATAGGCTCCTCCTGCGTCGTTACACTGCTTCTAGCGAGATTTCCACCCATCGAAGGCGTCACGGTAGGCCTCCTTAGGGATGTCCTTTAGAGCCTTGGTGCAAGCCTCTTCGACTTTGCCAACGGTTGCGAAATGATGTCCTTTCATGTGAATTTTGAAGCGCAGAAAGAAGCCTGGGAGAGCCACGTCAGGACTGTAGGGCGGCTGGGGAACAGCTGGCATCTTTCAATCGGCCAGAAAGCGGGTCACGAGGAAGGCAGTGCAGGCTGCATGGTGCGTTGAAGTTTCCAATCGCCCCCGATATCAGGCCGGGTGCGATGAATCCTTCGTTTGAGTAGAATTTGGCGTTCACGGTTGTGCCATGGGGTATAAACTCATGGTGGACAAGGCCATTAATGTGAAAGAACACAATCAGCATGGTCTTGACCTTTGACTTGCTAATTCTGGCCTTCTTGGGGCGAGGGGACGCCGAGCTGTGCCACTTGGCACTTTGCCTTTTTGTTTCGGGGTCGTATTAAAACACCCAAGTCTTGTCACCTGTGATGGCATTGTCCAAAACATGGGGGTCACTTTCGCACAAGTCCCAAACCTCCTGGCACGTTTCAACTCGGCTCGATTGTTGGCCGTTCATTAGCATTTTGCGCAAGATCTTCGCGCACACTTTTCGCATCTGATAATTATTCGTCAAAATCTTGTGAACGGTACTTCTTGGAATGTTTACTGTCTGTGCCACTAAACGGACACTCAATTGAGGGTCTGAGTACAAAATATCTCTCGCGAGCATCACATTTTCGTCGGTACACTGGTCGTTGATGGTGGTACAGCACGGGCTTCATCGCTGACCTCTTCACAACCTTCTAAAAAAATCTTGTGATTCAGGTAAACTTGACGTTCTGACAAACAATTATCACCAAAAGCTGTCTTTATCAGAAGAAATGTTTCCACTGCAGACTTGCCGAGTTTCACACAAAACTCCATGGCAATCCTTCGTTCAAACGAGCGCTGCATTACGGCTTGCACGGTAAATGAAAATGAGTTGACGAAAAACCTTTTCCTTACTCTCCAGATGGTCTGCGACCATCTGGAGCGACAGCGCGTGCGTAAGCTAACTTCCCCCTCCACCAGTCCCAACTGGTCTTAGTGCGCTGCGACGTATAGTCGCTTCACAATATAATCACTGACATTACTTTTCGGACAAACCCTGTATATGAACACTTCAGCAAGTGATCTCTTTTATTAAGCAGGTTGGTCGCGGAACCGATGACAGCTAATGAGGCAACCGATGACACCCCAAGGGGCACCTAAGTTGATCAGGCGCGAAGGCGCTCGCGCGGACATCGGCGTGCTTGGCAAAAGGGACGTCCCCTCGTTCATTCGACGCCACCGACGGGACGAGTAAGGCACCGCTGGCGCCAGGAGGTCCAAGGTGTTCATGAGAAAAAATAACTACGGCAACTTCGCGACACCACACCCCGACAGAATTCAACTAAGCTTGTGAGCGAGCTAGCTTTACTTCTACATGGCTGATATCACTGGTACTCGCGAAAAATACTTCTGAAGAATGCTGGTGGTCATATTTTTTTGTGACAGGGCCATCCCCTTATCAGAGAGGGGGCGATACAGAAATCTGAGGAGGGGGGAGGGTCAGGACATCCGGACATCCCCCCTGGACCCGCGCCTGGGGATGATGAAGTTAGGAAATTTGCAGGCACAAGTTGGAATATGCTAGCGCAAGACAGGGGTAATTGGAGATCGCAGGGAGAGGCCTTCGTCCTGCAGTGGACATAAAATATAGGCTGATGATGATGAAACAGCTTGATACATAGACCACACCCCTAGTGATATGCAAGGAATAAATATCTCCCATGCAGGTTTTTCTGAAACTTCACATTTAACACGTTGTGGAATGTGTGTTAAAAACATAGCTCTCTCTTAGATCATTTTGTTCCCCTGTAAGTGCTGGTTTGTCACGTTTTCCCTCTACATATTGGTTCTTCTGTGTGCGCTCCTTCCCTTCACCTGCCCATTGCATCGTCCTTCAATTTCCACAATACTGTATGCTGCTAGAATGCGCTAATAATGTTTACCACAGGTTCTCTAACAGTTGGTGTCATCATCCTGCTCCAGATTCGGGCAAAATGTTTGGAATACACGGAAACTAGCACATGCTCATAGACACGCGGTGGAAACCATTCCGGAATGCAAGCACTTTTGGCGAGGTGCGACGTGGTCAGGAATGTTAAATGGCAGTGCTGGAGTGAATGACTGGGCATAGAAAAATACAGGGGGCTATGTACCACCACACAAAATATGAAAACATAAGCAAACATTTTGATGACAACATTCTATACCTTACGCTAACATTACCGTTGTACTGTATAGACTCGTGTAAGGGGCGCACCTTTGTTTCATAATTTTGACAAGGTGCGGCCCTTGCACAGGACCGAACCTTGCACACCACGAATCTTGTGCACTCCCTGGCTCTCGACATCTAGTAGTGGCATGCGGAAGTACGCAGCATCGGGGCACCAAACACCATTGCTTCTCCGTTGGATTTCCCCCCATATTATGGCCTGCAAAGTTGGAGCTGCAGCCCTTACACGAGTATGTAGGTAAGCTACCTAGCAATGCCTCTCGCATGCAGTGGTTGAAATTAATCCAGGACCCCTGTACCTCAAACCCAAGAGTCATGCTGAGACATTTAACGTTACATAGACAACTTGTGGGAAGTTGCTGACAATGATCGCCTGCTCCACGAAAGATGTGCAAGTGCGTAATCAAACTATGCACTGTCATCACTGGTGCCTTCTATGTGCCCAGGTCGGTCTTCACAGGACGCAAACCTTGAAAGGTGACCCCGCACTAGCACAGCCTTGTCCACTGGTCCAAAAGAGCTTGTAAGTAGCGGTGGTGTAGGCAAAGTTGTGATGTGCGAAGTACAGAAACTGCCACAACCTCGTCCACGATTTCAAGTAGAAGCCCAACATTACCTGCACCAGATGCATGCAAAGAAGCAAAGAAAAAAACACGTCAAACTTATTCAAAAACAACATATGAGTGTCTCTCCTACAGTCTCTGCTTTCTTCTAAGTGCCAAAATCAGCAGTGCAGGTATTTTGTTCAATGTACCAAAAATATACTACTACACTCCATGTCAACTTTTTTGTCAATATTTGTTATTTGTACACCTGTGGGCACCACACCTAGCGCCATTTTTCGCCATAGCCAGTAACCATGTTCGAAAAGGAGAGAGAGAATGAACTTTAATGAAAAGGATGGCTCAGTGGCCTAAGCAGGGGTAAGGGTCAATGGCGGGGTTCACAAGGAAAGAAAAAAAATAAACTACACATTCATAACCTGCCGGTCAAGCCAGCCTCACGCACAAACTCCCAAAGGAGTTGATAGTTTGTCGGGCATCGGCCTGAGGGGGTGGCGTGGTCCATGCCTCCAGTGAGGTAATGCCGTGTCCCTTGTGTTTGTCTCTTACTGTCGCGAGACCGGGACAGTCCCACAATAGATGCCTGACTGTCGGTCGAGCACCGATGTCGCACGTACTGCACGTCACTGGTGTTGACATCACGTTCGCCTCCGTCTATTCCTCCACCTCATTGTGCAAACGCTGCCTCTGATGACCTCGTGTTTTCCTTGAAGTGGCGCACGCGCGCCACTTAGCCAGGACGTCTTCGGTGAGTGCTGCGCCCGTTCTGGCCTTATGCACCAGGACTTGCGTGCCCCGAGGAAGCCCCTTGGGCAAAGGGTGGGCATTGTGCGGTACCTTCGCCTTCAGCTCCCCTTTGGCTTGCACTTTATGTCGCTCGCACTCCTCCTCCGGATCCAGACGCACAGGAATGAGAGGGACTGGGCCCAGGGGAGATGAGCGGGAAAATAACAGCTTGCTCACTGCACTGTGGGCCGCACCGTTGCCGATGCTGCCCGAGTGCCCCGGCACCCAGTCCACTCGCACACCCATGCCGTAGTCCCGACGAAGAGATGCGCATGCGACCTTAATATCATGCGCCCACGTGCCTACTCTGGGTGTCCCCGTGAGCGCCTTTAGGGCGTCTAAAGAGTCGGTGAATATTGTGAACTCTTTGCCACTGTGGTCTTCCGTAATTTTTCCTGCCTTTTCCTTCAGCTTCTCTATAGCAAATAGGATAGTCTGCAGTTCAAGTGGTCGTTTCTTGCTGGTGTTGGTAAATCCGAACATCTTGCTGCTCACCACTAACGACTGCCAGCACGACTCTGGATGTAGTAGGATCCCAGGCCATATCTGTGAAAATGGCATATTCTTTCAAGTCAGCCCGTTCTGCAAGTTTGGATCGATAAGTGCCATGGTACTCTTTCGCTGCCGCCGTGTGACAGGCTTCGTGACTCGAACCTGCACGTCATCCCAAGGAGCAACAGCTGGAAGCACTTCCTACCTTGTTTGACAAGCATTCTCCATCTAACTCTAAGAGCTGCTATCCAGAGCGTGTGTAACGTCGACGGCGGTCATGTCCCTCCTTGCGTTCTAAGATAATGTCCCTGAGTGGAGGAAGTCCCGTGTACCGGTGCAGGTCTTCACTCGCGCGTGGCGGGGAAGACCCGTGATCACTCTAAGACACTCCCGGTGTATCCTTTTGAGCTTGTTGTATTGTGCTTTGGTGAGGTCAAAGCATACCGCACTGTAACAAGCCCTCGACGTAAGCACTGCCGACGTCAAAGTCCGAGCGGTATTCGTGCCAGCTCCTCCGCGCTTCTGCGATATGCGTTTCATCAAGTGCAGAAGTTTCTTCCACGTAGGTTCTAGTTCTTTCAGCCAGGTAGCTGCCCCTCCGTCCTCGTGAATTGGAATGCCGAGTATTTTGACGTGGCATTGCAAAGGAAATAATTTATTTTAGAAATCTCATCCAAAGGGTAACAATGTACATTTTGAAAATTTTTAATTTCCACGTAGTTTTAATCACGTCCCTTTCATTAGTTTTCTCATTCCAGCGTGCTTTGCACATGCCGTTTGTTCCAGCTGCACATGTGACGACCAAGTTTCACGCAGTTGAGCATGCACAGGAGGATGGGAACTGGGCAGCAAGCAGGTAGCGGTGACATGAGCAGAAAAATTATCCCAGAGTGATGTAAAGCTCCAAGACTGCTCCGCTCAATGAGCCTCACAAAAAAGGGTAACTGCGGTCATGTGGGCCAGAGTTCGAGGAATGGCTGCATACTGCAGCTGCCGCTAGCATGTATTTTTATCTCACATTTTTAAAGGTCCTCTCAGCACGTTTTGCAGTGCTTACTGAACGAATGTGTGTCTTTTATTACACTAGTGCGTGTATGTTTGACTTTCTTTTTGCAAAGCTGTCATTCAGAAAAGGATGGAACTTTTACTCAGGTGTAACAGAAGATACGGTATGCGAGAGCCTCTGCTGGTGTCAACCTGTGCAGCCATTTTTGTTCCTTCTGGTATAGTGTTGGAAGCAGCTTATACATGCCACAACTGCTTCAACACTATTAGTGCATGCTGTATGATTTTTCTCAGAATCTTTGACCCATGCACCTGCAGCAAATGTGGGCGACATATGCCGTTTCAATTGTAGACATTCAAGTTTTGCCTTCCCTGTGCAGTTATGTACGGACCAAAAGTTGCTTGTTCTTTGAATGGGCATGCCACTGGCTTGCCTTTTCTTGCTTTCGGGTGCTTCACTGCCCACTGCCACTTTCCCACAGTAGTTCAGCGTTGCACCCTGTCTGAATTTTCATTGTAGTGCAGCGCAGCCAGTTTTGACCCGTGTAAAGAGATGTAGATTGGGAGTGCATACCACTACCTAAACAACTGCTAAAGAGGACATACTTGGCTTCCAGTTTTGCAAGAAGCACGCATACATGCATGCTGCAAGGAAAGCACACATTTTTACACAAAGTAGATGAAACACTTTGCAGAGCTCGCAACCATGTGCTTCAGCCCGGCTCATTTATCATCTAAATTCCAGCCCATTTTTTCTTTTGTCTGTTGTGTAACTGCAGTCCAACACCATCAATTTATTGAGGCTCTTAGCATTGGTTCATCTGTTTTTGGAGCCACACATGATAACTCAGTACTTGCTCTTCTGCCTTGTTACTGCTGTAAAACAACATCCCTACTTCTTTACCACATACATGACTGTTCCTACAGATATGCATATGAAAGTGTTGTTCCAGTATTTATTTAAATTGTAAGTCCTTTACTCTTAAAGCGAAAGGTATAAGGACGCTGTAGAGCAAAAGTGTTATCGGCACAGTAGCAAATGCACAGTACGAAATACTTGGTCGCATTAACCAGCTTGTGGTCACATGGAGTTGCACTGACTTCACATGCAACTCCACCAACTTTCATGGCTGAAAATGTTACAATGCGAAATCTCATGTATATTGCCCGCTTTGACTTTGGTAAACAGGCACTGATACCTTTATGCGTGGACACAAAATCTTCATTTGTACATCAATGCTGGTACACTGAACACATTAGTCTTGCCCTTTATGACATTTAGCACATGATTACACCAATGTACTGTTGAGAAGTATGTGAAAAAATTGATATACTTTCATATCTTGCCAGCCACCCATGAAAAGATAATGTGAAGCTCTTTAGAGCAAACTGGCTGAGGAAAGAATGGAACGATCCCAAACTTGACATTTGGCATGATGGTGACACCTGCTTGATGTCTACAAGCAGAAGATTATTTTCCACTATGTTGCGCAGTTTGTCAAACGCGTCAGTACCTGGTCGCATGAAATTCAAGGATAAAGCATAAATGCGAGAAGAAACATTTTGAAGGGTTACAACAATAAATATTGAAGAGTAGAGCAACGAGCAGGCGTACACTCCTCTTGTTTGAAATACATCAGCCAAACACTATCATCATCTTCAAGTTTCAAAGTGTCATTAGTGATTGCCAAGGGTTATTCTTCCAGCATAAGATTACTAAAACATATCCCTGTGAATCAAATGGAAAGTTACTGGGCTTGATGGAAAAGTACCTGGAAAAATCCACTTTCTAGGCAAGAGGTCCCCATGCTCGCAGTTGGCATATTCCTCACTGTGGTCATAGTGCTTCTTCTGGATGTGGTTGAGGAGTGACACCCAGATGGCTACCGCGAGCTCGTCCCTTCTTTCAGCAGTTGTCACTCTTGCTGCAGCTGTCCTCACCGAAAAGTAGAAGTGGTTAATGATGCAGGTCGCCCACTTTTCAATCACACCGCAGCCCCATGGCCGGGAGACAGCCTGCACCTTCTTTTTCAGCCCTAGACAAAACAAAATCGGGAACATAGGCAACTATTCTCAACTGCTCTGTTAAAAAGCAATTGGCACACCTGCATCACCAAAACAGCCATCAACCAATTGAGAACTAGTCTTCTATGATTATGAGGATACTGCTTTGATTTATACAGTCAAACCTCAATATATCGAACACGGATATATAGAATTATTGCGTATATCAAACACTTTCTATATCACCAGGAAAATCATCTGCATTTTTAATTTTTGAACGGTGGGGCATGGTGGTGTCTATGAACAAGACGACGATTTGACACAGAGAGCATGCGGCTGGTTCGGGCAGCCATCCTGTGTCGAGAAATAGTCAAGCGAAGGTGTATTTACATGCATTTACAAATTGCTGCAACGCTGGATACACAAGATGACTGCCCGAACCAGCCACGCACTTTCCTTACCAAATAGTCTTTGTTCATGGACACACTATGCCCCACTGCTGCGTAACAATACCGTATTTACACGATTGTAGGTCGACCCATTTTTTCAAGTTTGGCAATCCAATGTTGGGGGGTCGACTTAGAATCGAAACCGAACCATGTACCGCTAGTAAAGGCAAGAAAAACGAGAAATCAGGGGTGCTACGGCGTGGTTACAACTTTGCACCTACGTTTTTATGGTTACGGTAGAAGCGTAGCGTAATAATTTACTGTATTGCATACATTTTGATTGCGCGCACCACGAGCGCACGGCTCCTGTGGGAGCATCGATCATGGAAGAGCCGCCGTTTAGGGGGTATTGGTAGATGGCGGAAGAGCCGCCGTTTAGGGGGTATTGGTAGCTGGCGGAAGAGCCGCCGTTTGGGGGGTATTGGTAGCTGGCGGAAGAGCCGTCGTTTGGGGGGTATTGGTAGCTGGCGGAAGAGCCGTCATTTGGGGGGTATTAGTAGTTGGCGGAAGAGCTTTTCTTTGAGATACGATTGTTTTCGACGGCCGCGCGCATCTGTCACTTCTGCTGTTGTGCTGAATTGTCGCGCCTGTCATGAGTGCCAAGAACTTTCGGCGCTTGTTCTCAGCAGCGTTCAAACGGGCTGCTATCCTCCATGTTGAGGAAACTAACAACTGCGCAGCGGGACGCAAGTCTGGAGTCAGTAGCGGCGTTTCATGAATACGACAGAAGCGTATCGTATCAGCTTTCAAGCGTATCGTATCTCATGTAAACGAGGTAAATTGAACGTGTGGTGCGGCAGTGGAGGCTTCAGCGCGAGAAAATTTGGCCTCTCTGGCTACTGTGTGTGGGTGGGTCCTCTCTGCGTGGGGGGCTGTACCGTGCGATGTCGTGGTGCGGTCGTTCGCGAAGTGTGGACTCGCTTTTGATGACGACGTGCTGTGGGACCGCAGCAGCTATGACGGCAGCAGTACCAGTGAGGTCAACCCTAGTGACGATGAGTGGTCTTAGCAACCCCATCAATAAATTTCCCTTGTGTGAAATGCACTCGCGTGGTTTTTCTCTCCCCCCCCCATTTTTTTTTTTTGAGACATGCAATTTTGGGGGGGTCGACCTACATTCGAGTCGACTTACAATCGTGTAAATACGGTATATAAACGAGAGAAGAAGGGGGAACCGAGGGGCTCGATCCTGTTAACCATACCCACATAAAGCCAAGGAAAGCCTCGGGGAAATTAGGTGTGGTTCAAATTAGAATGTAGAAAATAATGAAGAAAAAGGAAATGAAAGTGAACGAAAAGATAACTTGTCGCCAGTGGGAGCCGAACCCGCAACCTCCGCATTGCGCTGTGCGCTGCACTACCAATTGTGCTACAGGGACGGCCATCAACAAAGGAACTTAGCAGGAACAGGACGACTAAGCTCCCTAGGATCATTTCTGGAAAAATTAATTTACAATGCTAGGATGGACTTTTTCCAGCAGCAGTTCAGAGCAATGGTAGCTTGTCTCGACACAGGAGATAGGTGCGAGTCATCTGCGGTCACACCCTTAATCTATTCAATGACCACAGGATGCTAGCGACATAAACCACATCTTTTCACATGATGCCGGTGCATGTGGGGACACCATGCGCATCAACGAGGGTGTACGAGATGATAGTACTGCACCCAATTATTCACCTGCAGCCCATCACGTCATTCATACAGAACACGTCATTCATGGCAGAAGAAATGCAGCAAACACTTCCTCTTTATGGCAGGCAAAATGTTGGAGAAGGCATGGCACACCCTTGTACATCACTTAAAAAAGGTCCATTCCAGAAAAACGTGCTGTCGACTTTGAATTACAAAAATGATTTCCATACCTGTAGTGATGACTACAGGGAGGTGGCATTTCCTGCAAGACTTCACAACTTGCTGAAGGTTTTCCTCGAACACAATTTTTCGAGGACATGGTTCCACGGGAGCACTGTAAAGTGAATTTATGGTCGATTTCGCACAATTGCTTTGTTTCCACGCAGCATCCTTTACACTTTCCCTTCAGATGGCAGGGCTTTAAAGAGGCATTACTTCAAATTTAACTAAATTACCTTTTTAATGTGAATATCTCAAGAAACCTTTTATGCTTCAAGTAGCTTTACTGACCAACAAACTTGCATACCTGTAAGCCATGCATAGGAAAAAAGTTAGATTTGAGCCATGAAGTACACTTACGGTCCCGAGTCCTCCAAAGATGGCTCAAACGTAGTGTCCATAGTGTCATCCTGGTGGCTTAGGTGTTGAGCACCTCGGCTGTTAGGTCCTCCGAGTGCACAATGTCCGTAAAATCGTACTCAGTCTGACATTCTGCGACGGAAGGTTAGAGGGTGCTATAGATGTGCACATATTGAGGCTGAAGCTAAAGAGTCAAAAGCATAAGAACACAACAGCTCCGCAAAAAGCATGTATTCAGCAACAGGTATAGTTGTGGCATTCCTTCTTCAGCCCTTGCCTATAAAAAAAGTAAATTTTATGAGCGAGTACACAACCAAAAAATCCACCTACATTAGGTGCGTTGTTTGAGAGCATTGCCGTTGAATACAGTACTGTCTGTGGGCACATTAAAAAACAAAATACTACTATGGGAGTCGTCAGTTCACAGATTGGCCAAATAATCGACTAAATCACTCTCAGACCAAAAGCTACCCGCAAACAAGTTCTCCACATAAACTGATACTTCCCTTGAATGCATTAGGGAATTAAAGTGGACACAAGACATACACATCTGCCGTCACAAGTTTAAAGGCGACGCATTTGAAAGTGCTCAATTTCATTATATATGATGCATACAGCATTTAAATGTGTAACTTCGCACAAAGTAATATGAACAATCAAATCAAAGCTGCATAGTGATATAGAGATGCTGAAAAGATGGTGACAAAATTAAGTTTTTCAGGTAACATTGTCCTCCATAAACATTTCATGGCAGGTGTATGACCTCTCTCCACATTCCACATTATGTGTGCCCACCTGCTTTAGAACACAGCCCCTTATCAAAAGATCAAATTCAAGTCCTATGCAAAGAAGCTAGTATTTTAGTCCCAGCTTCTAACACCTTCAAACAACGCACCTCCCTGCTGCCTTAGCTCAGTGCCATAATATAAAAGTTATTTTTTCTTAAGTCTTCGGTTATGACATGCAAAGCAATGAGGTGGCCTATCAGGTGGCATGCATATTTTTCAAGAAACCCTATGCTGGTTTGGTTTGATATATGGGTTGAATGTCCCAAAGTGATTTGAGCTATGAGGGACACCATAGTGGAGGGCTTCGAATAATTTCGATCACCGCGAGTTCTTGAATGTGCACTGACATCGCACAGCTCTCCGACATTTTGCCTCCTTTGAACTGCTGCAGCTGCGGCCGGGATCGAACCCACCTCTTTTGGGTCATCATCCAAGCACCGTAACCACTGAGCCAACAGGGTAGGGTGGCAGAAGCCCGATGCTGACAGGCACCTATGGCTGTTACTCACATGATACACTTAATAACGCTAAGCTGCACCAAAATATGCTCATTCCCTATATGCAAACTCAGCAATGCTCACTACTGGCATATATGTACATACATGCTCTTCACATATTTTCAGTAAACGCCAGATATGTTCGCTCGTTCCATACGCACCCACAGTCCGGTTGGCACCTTGTCTTTGCACACCAATGCTTCTCATTTTTGGACATATTCTTGCTTGTGTCGCCTTCAGTGACACTTGCACAGTGCACTGAATCTGGAAGTCGCATGTATTGCACCCAATCCCTGCTGTGGCTCCGCATGGTGGTGATAACGTGTTGGAGTGATGACCAAGTGCTGGATCAATAGGAGATTATCAGAGAGGTCAGTCTTGGAGGCAAGTTTAATCAATCACTTGTGCACTCAGAGGTCATAGCCGTATGTGGCACGGTTGCCCCTATCATGTTAGTGATTGGTACATCAGGTGCACTGCTCATCGAATTTCACGAGTACACATAGATAATTCCAAATACATTTTCCCTCAAATCGCACATTTACCATTAGAACATGCCAAGGAATTTTAAGATTAATGACACAGTACTATATGTGGCCTATTCTACGTGGGTTTATCGGTAAGCGTAGTTATCAGCCAACGGCAGTCTCTATTACATTAAATTTCATTTTTCGGCACTTGGCACATAGCAGTGCGATTGAGGCTTACAACGAAACAAATGTGAAAATAAAATACCTGTGCTCGAAGATGTCTCTTTCATGGCCGTCTTCTCGCAGAGATCAACACCATCGCTGCCAACTTCAGCTACGCACTGCGCAAACCATCGAATACGCCAGCATTACCGCCACTGTCAGCAAACATGCCTGCAGCTCATACACTCGGACGTATACTACAAACCTGACGCTTCGGCGAAGTTGCTCCGCTTTCAGACGGTAGGAGACTTCGTGCAGCAGCGGGATACACCGTCGGCACGGCACCGGATACTAACCAACGCTTCTTCGCAATGCCGAAGCTGACCGCATACTTGGACTCGTACGCGTCCGAGCTGAAGTGGAGCGAACAAAGCATGCTCGACTTCCCCGGCGTCCAAAAGTGCCGCCCGGTAGCCCGGACAAACTCTATCCAGGCGTTTCTTTGTGCCTCGTCTCGGGGGAACTTATGGAAACTCACAGGGTCTCCGAATTTGCTGGGGCAGAAGTCCAACACACAATAGGACACAGGCCTGTCGCGGCGCGAGCAACCATCCGGATGCATTAAACACTCGAGCAAGCTCACACGCTGAATGTCGCCTTCGCAGCTTCGCGTGACGATGCGAAGCACTTTGCAAAGTACAAGCAAGCTTGGCTAGTTCAGCGTATGGGTGGGTGTTCTGTGGTTCAGCAACACGTTGAGAAATACTGGTAGAGTGTACTAGACAATGGTCGAGTGGGCCGAACGGCGCTCTGCCGCTGAGGCGCCGCGTGTGGAAAAATAGTGCGAGGGCGCTGCGAGCGAACTGGATTGGGGCGGAGACGCGCTCCGCGGCATATTCAACGTACTTTCGCTGCGGGCACCGAGGCCAATTGCGCATAGTACGCTCTTAAAATAGCGCTTTATTTCAACTGCAAATTTACGTTTACGCCATTTTACCAAACATATATATTTGAGGCATAGATTATACAACGCGACGTCTTCAATTTTGCTGTCGTTGTCAAGCGCGTCGTCTGCTAGCGAGCGCGCGTTCGCTACGCGGACGCTGGCGGACGCCCAGATTTTCTCGCAGAACCTCTGTGCAGTACATTTTTTTAAATGGTTTAGTTGCTTCGGTGCGCCCATGACTCTTGACGGCCGGTGCCAAATATAGTTTTAGCCAGGTAAACTGCAGTTTTTACCGCTGTCTTCTAAAAGTAAATAGTATATCCGCACCATGAAACGTACGTAAGAAAACTTTATTATTGATATCGTGTCATTTTACACGCGCTTCTTCTTGGTGGACATTGATCAGGGACAATGATCGAAGAAAACAATGTTAGAGTGAAATAAATCAGGTTTATTAACTGTGTGGCGCCAAGAATGCCAATGTATTTCTAGGTAATTAAATCAAAGGGTACATATATAGACATGTATATTTACGATATATATATATATATAAAAGGGAAAAAATAACAAATATTATAAATGCAATAATTTAAAAAGTGAGAACTCCCGACCGGAATAAGCGCACGTGTTTCCAGTAACAAACACACTTATTAGTGAATAGTGTAAATAAAACTCTCATTCGCAGCAATAATATTCATAGCAGGCAAACCATCTTATATATATATATATATATATATATATATATATATATATATATAACTGAAGTGCTGCGTTCAGTTATCCGGTGCACTATCATAACAACCATAATGAAACAAAGGAACGGCATGTCTCAAATACACGCAGAGATATGTGCAGATCTGTTGCGTTCGTTGAAGAAGTACGTACCACATGGGGCACCCAGTTTTAATGGGTTGCAAATATGGTGAGACTGTCAAAAAAAGTTTTCCTTGTCGGAATCAAGTTAGCAGATTTACAGGCTGCCCCAAAACGGGGTGTTTATATTGAATGAGAGCTAGGAACTTGTTAAGCAGCACTTATTAACACCCGTCCGTTAATTCTCTCAAGAACTGCGCCTCTACGCAACAGCCACGACTCTCCGGCAGCAAAATCATTCGGAATAACAGTCCTCACTTGCATGCAGTCATTTCAATAGTGCTGTTATGCGTTACATTCGAACGGAAATTACTATTCGGCGGCGTACAGTATATCAATGACACTTGCACACACACACACACACACACACACACACACACATTATATATATATATATATATATATATATATATATATATATATATATATATATATATATATATATATAACTGAACGCAGCCGTTTATAATATACAACCTGCAGAGTTGAGCGGTCATACATTTGGGAACGGCATTACATTTATGCATGAAATATAGGATAAGCGTAACACGTTTTTCTCGGAAATAAGACTCGTAAATAATTTATGTTGTTTACACCCCCAGAAATAAGCCGAAGAATGCAGTCACCTGCTTTTTTCTTTCTTTTTTTTTTAATATAAGCAAATTCTTCGATTTTACGTGGCAAAACCACGATATGATTATGAGGCACCCGGTTTAGTTTTTGCCACCTGGGGTTCTTTAACGTGCACCTAAATAAAAGTGCACGAGTCTCTTTCCATTAGGTTCCCATCGAATTCCGCGACCTGGATTGAACCCGCGAGCTCCAGTTTAGCAGCGCAACGCCGTATCCACGATATAGGCACTAATGATCTACCGCGCAGGCTTTCTTTCTTTTTTCTTTTTCTTTTTTGAAGTATCGACTGGAAAAAAATTCCATGTACGGGCTTACGGCCAAAGGTTAGTATATAGAATGGCTAACTAAAACCGTTTTCGGCACTCGAGGTCCGACTGCAATAAATAACCCCGTACGTACCAATCACTCCGCATTCTATTTACTCCGCTTTTTTTCTTTCTTTTTTTTTTTTTTTTTTTGAAGTATTGACAGGGAAACAATTTCCGCGTACGGCTTATATGGTCAAAGATGAGCATACAGAATGACTAACAAAAACTGTTTTCGGCGCTCGAGGTCCTACCGCTATAAATGACCCCGTACCTATTACTCCGCACTCTGTTACGCGAGGAAGGCGGAAACTTGAATGGAATGTTGCACTGCAGTTTACTCTTTTTTTTTTTATTTATAACATTGCTTCCCGTAAATCTGAATACAAGGCGCCGGATGGGGCAGATATGTTTTACTTGTTTGAAGCGGCAAGGAGGAAGGTTACATACATGTGTTTCTCCGTCTGCGTTTCACGAGACATACTGATGGAAAACTATATGCGCAACTCGCGTTGCTCCGGCGACAGACACACCAGTGTGAAGCAGAATGCCTTCGCACGTTCGCGGCGCACGGTGCGAACTCTGCCACTGGCATTTCTGCAGCTGTGCACGTCGGAGCTCGACTGATTGCCGTAGCCACTAAGGAGCCGTCCCAGAATGCTCGAACCTTCGCCGAAGGATGGATGGATGGATGGATGAGGCTGAACCCTTTAAATCGGGCGGTGGCATACGCCACCTAGCCATGGCTATTAACATAATTTGTACTTTGTGGTGGGTGAAATTTCACCCCTGCCTTAATTTTATCCACCAATCAGATAACCTCTGTTTGGTTATTTCTACCCGCTTAAAGTCTATTTTGCCTTCACTGTCCCTAAACCCCAATGCTTTGAAAAAATCAGCCCCGTTGCCTTGCACTGTAGGGTTAAGCCCCTTACAGAAAAGTATGAGGTGTTCAGCCGTTTCCTCTTCTTCTCCACACGCACAGCACAACGTGTCTATATCTTCGTACTTGACTCGGTACATCTTAGTCCGCAATACTCCCGTCCTGGCTTCAAACAACAAAGAGCTTCCCCTAGAATTATCGTAGATATTTTCTTTGGCAATTTCTTGCTTGAAAGTTCGGTATGTGCCCAGTGCTGATTTCGTCTGCATCCCTGTTTTCCACAGACCCCTCTCTGTTTCCTTAACCTTTTTCTTAATTAACCGCTGTTTCCTGGTTTGCACCCCTCCTGCAGTCCAAATATTTGATTGACAGTTTTCTGGTCAGCTTCCTCCATTTTGTATCAACATTCCTCATGTACAAATAACTGAAAACTCTCCTTGCCCACCGCTTTTCTGCCATCTCTCTCAATCGCTCCTCAAATTCTATCTTGCTGCTGGCTTCCCTGCCCTCGAATGACGTCCGTCCCATGTCACCCTGTACCCCCTGATTTGGTGTATTTCCGTGTGCTCCCAGAGCCAGTCTACCTACCCCTCGCTGCTTAACTTCCAACCTTGCTCGAACCTCTGATCTCATGCACAGGACCGCATTGCCGAAAGTCAAACTAGGGACCATCACCCCTTTCCAAATCCCTCTCACCACTTCGTACCTATTGTAATTCCACAGTGCCCTATTTTTCATCACAGCTGCATTTCTGCTACCTTTAGCCGTCACATATTTTTCATGTTCCGTTAGGTACTCAGCCCCATTGTTTATCCACACTCCAAGATATTTGTACTTATCCACCACCTCCAGCGTAACCTCCTGTATCCTATGCTCGCTGCCCTGATTATCATTAAAAGTCATGACTGCCGATTTTTCTTTACTAAACTTCAAACCTAAGCTATCTCCCTCTTTACCACAGATGTCCATTAATCTCTGCAAGTCCGCCTTGCTGTCAGCCATAAGTACAATGTCATCTGCATACATCAGTCCTGGTAATGACTGTTTAATCCATTCTCCCTGCTTGAAATAGGAAAGGTTGAAGCCAAGTCCGCTCCTCTCAAATTTTTTCTCTAATCCTTGTAAATACAGCATGAACAACAGAGGTGACAGAGGGCACCCCTGCCTAAGCCCCTGCTGTATCTCTATAGGCCCAGATACCTTGTTTTCCCATTTTATAAGCACCCTGTTACTTTTATAGATATCTTTT